>NC_048301.1:29761786-29970984 GCF_013100865.1 Trachemys scripta elegans
TACGCTAGTAGGAAAGTGACAAATACTAATACAGAAATAATGTTTCAATCACAGTGTCACATACAACAGGCCACTCATCAAGGAAGCACTAGTATTTATAATCTTAATATTAAAATCACTCTAGAGGTGCAAAGCATATCCTATTTAGGCATCCTGATTTTCAAGGGTTTGAAACTATTACTCCCAACTGAAATTTGACGTAAGCTTAAGCTCCAGAGAAGACCCTTTTTTTTGGAAAGACTAAGAAAAGAAAGATAAGATAGCTCCTGAGACAAGAGATCAGAATAAGTTGGTTGGTGGTTCCAAAGCATTTCTGACTCATTCTAGGCACATATTTTGAGGATACTTGGTTCACAACATGAATTTATTCTTTGATACTTTAAAAAAAGATTTTAAAAAGGATTCGAGAAAGGAAACACACTGAAAAACTAGCTAATAATTTATAAACAACTACTTTTTATGCCCTTATTGCTGATCCATGACACACTGTAATATGTTACAGTAAACTAACACACTGGGCACATTTCACAATCAGGCAGAATGTTCCTGGTCTAAGTAACTTAGAAACATAACAGCGATATAGCTCTGATGCAGAGGATTTCTCTGCCAAAGACTCAGAAGGAGAAAAGAAGAGGAGAATTAATAGTGGCTGTGATGTTGGAAGACCAGGTGCCAGCTCTAGCCAAGGCTGTAGGCATCAGCTGAGCACTGACAAATTCATAGCTGGAAGCTCACATTAGTATGGTTCAAGATGGGTGTTAGACTTGTAAGAATGTGATTAGTCTCTATAAAATACTTGTAAGTTTCTGCATGCATTAATCGCACTTGTAATGTCTGCACCTCATATTTCAAAGTAAAATATAAGTTTGCTTTATAAATCTAAAAGGGCCTGCTCTGAATTTGTAAATCTAGGCAGGAAGAGTGGTCCCCCCACCCATCAAGGAGGACTATAAAAACTAAATAGCAATTGTAGGACCGAACAAACAAACACACATTTTGTTGCTTGCCCCATCCACCCATGAAGAAATTAGGTGAGGAGCACTCATCCCCTTTGGTTTGAACTCTGGGGGAAGGGCATACGAAGATTATCACAAGAAAACAGTTATCTCTTTGCTGTTTGGACTCTCACAAGGGCTGGAGCAAAGAAACAAAAGCAAAGATCCCCAGGGTCAACCTTGTTGACCCAAGTGGATGGATTACATTATCTGTCATCTTTTGGAACCACAGACTAACTCATTTCTTTTCTTAGTTAATAAATCTTTAGTTAGTATACGATAAGACTGGCTACCAGCATTGTCTCTGGTATGATATCTAAGGTAAGTGACTGGTCTCTTGAGACTGGGAGCAACCTGAATATTTTGTGATCTTTGGTATATGGCAACCAACAATCACTAAGTCCAGCTTGCCTGTGTGGCAAGATAGATTGGAATGCCCCAGGGGACTGTCTCTCTATGATAAGACTGCTATAGTGATTCAGGAGTTCACACTTGATACTTGGTTGGGGAAACCTAATCATAGAACATACCACCAGTTTGGGATGTCTTCCCTGCTTTCTGACAGTTTGCCCTGCAGTTGCACTCAGTTGTGAACTGCAGACAGTATGACAATGGTAAAAGTTAATTTTTATATATGCAAGATAACTGCGATGTCCAATAAAACCCGATGGGTTCTTGTACCATGTATCCAACTGTTAACATAATTTGTGGTGGAACAAGAATATTCTCATCACAAGATATCATGATGGGAATAAAGTGAATGGGAATTAACCATGTCAATATTTAATATGAATTTGTACCAAACTAAAATGTATGGGTGTGTTTTTATACAATTAAAAACAATTCAAAATAAAAGGTGTATTGAGGAGGAAGACTGTTTAAGGAACTAGTCCAAGAAGAGAAACATTCCTTTATGATTTATGTACTCTTACCTAAACTGGTCTATACTACTGGCAGCTTTGCGAACTCTTCCATACATTCCTGCCACGTTAGCATCTACATCACTAAAAAGGACAGGAACACTTCGCATGCGAGTACCTATTTAAAAACAAACAAACAAAAACATATCTAAGTAGGCTAAAGATGCCTTCCCAGGTAACGTGTTTGTCTATATAGTGTCTACATAGAGTTTAATCATTACTTTCTCCTTTTTGAAATGTTCAAGATTTTCAGCGCACAAGGGAAAACAAATGAGATTAATCACTGTATATTTAAACGGCACGACTGTTTTGAGAGGAATTGTTGGATAAGATTTTGTAAAAAATGCATCTGAGAAAGATTATTATATTTCTGTATCTACTAAATAAGCATTTTAGTATTCAGTTCAGATGTTTTATACTCCAAAATAATTTCTTTGCTTCATTATAATTTCTTAAGTATATACTGCATTGATTTTCTTATTTGCTGTACTTTTATCACAAAGTAACACTTGTCATACAATAGCTGTATCTGACAGTATTTCTGATATAAATTCCTATTTTTCAGGGTTTTATAATATTATGAAAAAAGCTGACCCAGGTTAAAATTTTCATAGACTTTCAGACCAGGATACATCTAAGTGTGACTGAACAAAATTGGCTTATTTTAATTTAGCTTTATAAGAGCAGAAAAACTGAATGTATTATTTCAGATTTTATTGTTCTCCT
This sequence comes from Trachemys scripta elegans, assembly GCF_013100865.1. Lineage (NCBI taxonomy): Eukaryota > Metazoa > Chordata > Testudines > Emydidae > Trachemys > Trachemys scripta. The sequence continues at coordinate 29,764,428 of NC_048301.1, forward strand.
GACAAAGGGAGTTTAAAAGAAAGACATTTCACAGGCAAATAACTGGGCAGGCATTTTACATCAAAGTTCAAGGAGTGCGTGTATTTTGTTTTTAAAGTTAACACAATTACTTTTTTCATAGAGCTGAATCAAAGTAAGGTATCAAAGCAGAATCCAATAGCACCGGGTAGGCAACCTATGGCACGCGTGCCGAAGGCGGCACACGAGCTGATTTTCAGCGGCACTCACACTGCCTGGATCCTGGCCACCGCTCTGGGGGGTTCTGCCTTTTAATTTAATTTTAAATGAAGCTTCTTAAGCATTTTAAAAACCTTATTTACTTTACATACAACCCTAGTTTAGTTATACATTATAGACTTATAGAAAGAGACCTTCTAAAAACATTAAAATGTATTACTGGCACGCGAAACCTTAAATCAGAGTGAATAAATGAAGACTCGGCACCCCACCTCTGAAAGGTTGCCGACCCCTGCAATAGCAGCTAAAGTTTCTCAGACGTCTGAGATATGATACTACTCAAAGCAACCGAGTCAATCTCCGTGGAGAAGACACATTTGTAGGCTACTTTCTCACAGATTTCCAAGGAAAACAGAATGAGGGCAAACTGAGTTTAACCAAATGGAGGACAGTGCATTCAAGCTTTCTCAGCGACTTCCACTTAAGTTAGATCATCTCATAATGGAACAGCTATTCTAACCCCCACCTTCCAAAAACCATAACCACTCCACCCCCAAAAACCCCACCCAAACAAAAAACCCATCCCAAACAACTAGATCCCTTCCATAAAAAAAAATTATTACAGGACACATATGCAAGTAATATTTAAACCCACAAAAACAAAGTAATTCATAGGTGAAATTGCACTGCTGGTTGCACTGGCAGATGTCACGGTAAACTGATTTTAAAATAACATACTTGTTATAATATTAATCACAATGGGGAGAATTAAGAATTAAGTTTTGCTTTATTAAATTCACTTAAAATTATCTACACATCGAACAGCAGTCTTTATTTGGCTATTTTCAACTGTACTAGTTATAATTGGAAAGATCAACTCAATCTCCTTATTTACTATATTTTTCTTAAACACAGAGATGTTTAAGGAAATTAATGGGGAATATAAGAGTCCTTAGTTAAGCTGAGCACACACACATTTTTAAATATGATCCTTCCATGTTTACCTTCACCACTGTCAATTCCTGCCATATTAATCGTAGGTCCATTAGTACTACTGCCTTGGGTAGTCTTAAGCTGTTGCTCAAGGCGTTCCAGTTGATAGACAAGTGAGTTTTTCTCTGTGCTGAGACTCTCCAACATGGTCTGCTTCTGAATCAGAGTCTCTGTCAGCTGATGAAGCCGATTTTCCAGCTCTGACTGACTACTGCTGCTCAAAGCCTTGTTTGTGAGCTGAAAAAGAAAAGTCAGTGCAAAATCTAAGCCACAAGTTGATACATTATAAAAATTAAAGCTAGATTTTGAAATAGTTCAACTCCTAAGTCCTATGAGAGAGAGGCTGATGCAAGGAGTGGGATGCCTCAGCATTTTAATGATGCAACAGCTATTACTACTACCATCATTAACAAATGTAAAGGAGAGAAATGTGATTGTAGAAGCATTATGCCTTGATAATTGCTGTCACTAGGAAGCTCCTGGCAAGTATGTATGAATATAGTGCTACCCCCATGTGAACACTGCCATACAATAGTGAGTTCGCCCCTAACAACAAATCCTAGCCCGAAAGAACTTGTAGTCCACTGGCTTGTGTAGGAATGCATTACTGACCGGCCCATGGCCATTAAACCAGCAAGTTTCACAGAACAGAGGGAAGTGAGGGAACTTGATGCCAGTTAATTGAGAGGCTGTTACATGCCTAAGGGGCAGCATTAAAGGCGGCACGAAACTGGACATAAGTGAAGGAAAATTAGAGAGAGGTGAGGCATATGGGCACTGGATAAGAACAGCAGAGGGAGAAGGACGAAACTAAGGGCTTGTCTATCCATACAGCATTGCAGCAGCATAGCTGCACCGATGCAGCGCTTAGTGAAGATGCTCCTACGCTGATGGGAGAGCTTATCCCATTGGCAGAGTTAATCCACCTCTCCAAGAGGCGGTAGCTATGTCAACGGGAGAAGTCCTCCTGTCCACATAGTGATGTCTACACCAGGTATTCAGTGAGTATTTTCCACGCCCCTGAGCAACAGTGATACTAACATAAGCCTGTAGTGTAGACCAAGCCTAAGGCAATATGGTCCATAGGGTCCAATTTGCAGAGATTTTTTTAAAGTAAGAGACACTTAAGGTGGATCTTTAAGTGATTCTGTTTTATAGTTTCTATCCAGGTTCTAACTGCATTCCGTGCACAATTCAAGGCATGTCTTGAATCTCATGCATGAGACAGCTGCCATGTTGATGGTGGTGCAGACAATACTTTGACCTCTACCTGGCCTGTACTGACTTAAAACACTCAAGACTCATCCTGTAAACTGTGCATAATTATGGAAACTTAGCTAAGTTTGGTTGTCCAGGAAAAAAAAACAGCCAGCCTATGTGCCAAATTCATAGTTGTATGCTCGGGAGAGTACTTGCTGATGGCTTAATCCTCTCAGTGTGAACTACAGTGTTGAAAAAGAATGTATGTCTTTTCTCTCTCTTCTCCTTGAAGATGCAATATGTGGCCTCCAAAAAGGGGTGGGCATCAGATTTCTCACATCAGGCAAGCTCTACCAGACAGGCTTGATTTCAACAAAGTCTTGGCAGACAAATGTGATCTGACAGTTTACACTCAAGAGGCTCTCCAGTTATGTTTGATAGAGCTGCAGTGAAAAACAATGGACTTATGTTCACCTTACAAAGACAAGGTTACATGCCAGTTATCACCAGGGACACAGAAAATTAAAACCATCAGCACCAGTATACTGAAGTCATTTAATTCCTTGAGAGAACATTTTGTCTATTAAATATTGACCAGCATCAAGAAACTGTGCATCCTTTGGAATACTAAAGCCAAGTATAGCACCTATGTAGAATCAAAATAGGTGTTAAATTGAAGATCTTACTCCTGCTTCAGTATGCAAAGGCCTGAATATACTGACATTGACCCAATCGTCTAACTTGCTGTAAGCTGAATCTTAGCCACCTGTGGTTGTCATACATTTTAAGTGGTAGTACAGAGTCTACAGTGAGATATCAGAGTGATGATGGACTATTGGCATTCAGGCAATGCAAATACAAATCAGCTGCACTGGGAAGGGCATGGTACACATGGACAATACATACATTCTGAAGTAAATTTTGTATAGTGAAGTAGTATCAGGAAAGCAAGCCCCATTGGGTTCAAAGAAAAATATATCAAGACAATTTTCAAGTCCTTTGACATCCAATATGTACAGCGAGTAGTGTTTAACACTAGACTGTCATTTTTTCCTGTAATAGTCTACATTGTGTTGTGCGGCCTTGTATATAATTTGCATGAAATGAAACAAATGTTACATTAACAGGATCCAGTTCAGAAACTCATACTACCCATACAATCACCAAAACCTCTCTTTGTCATTTCATAGGAGAGAATGTATGGATTCAGTACCCGGTTCTCTAGTTATCATGTGCACATACAGGGCCTTATCAGACAATACAGCCCTTTGTTTTTGAAGACAGGCATTTTAAAATTGTGTTCGCTTTTGATATTTACTGCAAAGTTAATTTTCAGTGTAGAGTAGATTGTCTTAAAACCTAATATACTCTGTTTCAATACTGGAATCTGAATTATTAAAAGGATGAATGCAAGCACCAAAGTTTATCAAATGGAATCTAACGGTTTCATTTTAACAGCTTTACAACCAGATGAAAAACAGAGTTTTACTCAACCAAAAGCGTAAGCTAAAACAAAGAAGGTAGTTTAGTGTTTTTAATGACTTAACAGCATTAAATATTCTTAAATGCAAATAAGTTACCTGATTTCTGAGTTTTTGAATTTCTTCCTCTCTGTCTTTTATTCTGCTTTGCAAGGTATTCTTTGTCCGATACAATTCTTCCTCATTGTAATGGAGTTCCTATAAAATTAATTGCAACCAGTTACAAAACAAAGTATTAGTAGACAGCCTTTGGAAAGTATTTTGGGTGACATTTTAGCCACTATTTGAGGCTTTACACTAAAGCAGAGGGTTGTACTTTGCCCTGAAAAAACGTACTGTCTAAAGAGACAACATAGCGAAGGAAGGGATTTAGCCAAGAGCAACTGATTGAGTGATGAAGATTACCATAGATCTTGTTAGTACCATGATTTTTGAACAGCGCTTTTAAATTCCCATTTGAAGATTTAACATGTTTACTGGGATGTTTTTAAAATCTGTCTTACTTTAGTCATTTACTGGTAGAGCAGCACATAACTGTACTCTCCCTTCAAATCACTGAGTACACAAAGCAGAAAAAAAAAATCCTTATCTTACTGATCCTCCACCAGTCTTCAATATCAAAAGCCTAAACAGCAAATACTTTAAAGAAAAACAATCTCCGTATATAAAATGCCACAGTTATATATGATACTACAACTATCTTAGAGTGGCACTCTGTGCTCCAAAGCAGTACCCCGGCACCTCCATATTTACCGTGGTGATATAATTATATGTTTTGTATAAAGTGCATCTTGTGAGATATCATTTTAAAAGGCTTGATCTGTTGAACTTTAATATCCTGTTGGATTGTATGGGCTACCATTGTATGTGGAGTTATAAAGTTTTGCTACGTGCGTGTTACAGAAATATGTTGTGAGGTTGGGAACACCCACGACCAGCCTTTCAGGTGCAACAATGGAGGAGCCAGATGCACTAATAGCCCATTAAAGGGAATACACACAAGGACTGCCCCAGGAACCTATACCATGGAGACTTCTCAGTGACAGCATGTAGACAATAGAGATTCCTTGACCCCTGCCACAACCATAGATGTTTCCAGCAAGCTGGAAGAAACTATAAAGGAGGGGAAGTGACATCATCACTTGGCCTCTCTCCTCCCCCCAGAATTCAACACCTGGAAACAAGTCTGGAGAACGAAGACTGAATTGGGGAGGTGGTTCCAGACTGGAAAAAAGAATCCTGTGTATTCAGGAACGAAAACATCAGGATGAGACACTGCTTGGGTCAAATCCTGTCTAGTTTATAGAACTCAGATTGTGATTTTACTTTTATTTCTTGGGTAACCAACTTTGATATGTACACTTATTACTTACAAACACTTAAAATCTAGCTGTAGTTAATAAATCTGTCTCATATTTTACCTAGAAAAAGTGTGTTTTGGTTGAAGTGCTTGGGAAATCTGCTCAGGAACAAAAGCTGGTGCATGTCCTCTCCACACTGAGGGAGGGGTGGATGGACTGGGTTATAAACTTACAATGGTCAGGCTTCTGACCAGGGCAAGATGGTACAGCCCTGGGGTCGTAGTCTGGCGAACTGGGAGAACTGGCTGGAGCCTTTCTATTGTTAATTCATGAGTGGCTAGGAGAAGCATTCATGTAACACTGCTGGGTGAGTCCCTGCCTGTGGATGTCTGTGTAAGTGCAGTATCTTGAGAGGTTTGCAGCTTGTCACAACATCAAGTGTGAGAGGGAACCCCGGTTGGTAAGCCAGAGGGCTCAGCGGTACCCCACTTCCAGGTTACACGCTGGGGAACCCATCACACTTAGTACCAGATTTACCTATAATTTGGGTATTATAATTAACTCATTATGTCCCTAAAACGGAAATTTCATTTTGTTAAATGAATATAAAAGAAAATCACTGTAATTTTCACTCCACCTCTGTCTTTCTTAATATAGCATTGCCTTAGAATATATCCCACACTCGTAAGGACAGAGGTAACAGGATATACTCTACCATCTGCTTTGGTATAATAAACATTATTTAGCCATCCATCTAGAGCAGACTTGAACTTTTGAATTTTAATTAGTTCAAGCTAGCATCTAATTAAAATGTAACTTCTAAAAGGACAGATAATCCTACAAAATAAATTGTTCCTAGCACTGTGGTACACTCTTCAGCCTTCACTATTTTCTCTCTTAACAGTGGCAACTTATTTACAACAATAAATATTTCTATCAAGATATAAGACACTGGTCTGTGTTCAACTGAATGATGAGCCTAATAGTACTAGTCATTAACAACATGCCCTATTATGCCATAATTTAAAGCAGAGAACCCCTCACAGAAATCACTGTAGAGTTTTGCTTGAAGTCTAATGGCATAATATGGCCCAAAGCTCTCAGAACCCTTTATTAGCAGCATACACTAAGCAGTCTGGGAGTAACAATATTTGGACAATGCATTCCAAAAATGTCTGCATAAGTAGGCACATTTTCAAACTACCACAGGCTAATGTAATCAAGATTTCCTTAAGTCCTTTGCATGAATTTGGCAAAAAAAGTTCTGTCATTTTAATGTCACCCCATTTTTAAGTGTTTTAATTTTGATATTTAAATAATGTTTAAACCATCTCACTGGAAATGCAAAATATGAAAGGAGCAAACAGATGTTACACTTACTTTCTTACACAGAATACACCATTTCCCTATGCAGTAAATATGCTGTCGTCATTTCGACTATATTCCTATGTCTAAAACTTAAGCTATTTTATCTTTTGTTGTTATAAACATTTACAACAGCTATATGTGTGGCACTCCTGGATAATACAGGGTGTTTTTGCATACAAATCTGTTGGATCTCCCTAAAATAAACCACAAAAGATTGAAAAGACAGCTTCAAAATTGTGCCTGGTGTTCTTGTACTTGATGCTTTTGATAACTACAACTGCTTTATTCTTTTCTGAAAAATAAAATCTTAGAGAAAAATAAGTTTGTAATTCAAACTTTTACCAAAACTAGGATCTGGGATTGTCAGGTTTTTGTTTTATAAATCTTTCTTCACAACTCCAAGAAATACAATGAATGCACATAAGTTGTAGATTCTGAAGGCAAGTCCTGTAATTTCTATGTTACTTGTTTAAAACACATCAATATGCACATCTTACAGAAAAGTGCAGAATGCATATTCTGACTATGCAGAACAAAAAGTCAAAACATACAAATACTGGGAGACTGTCATAACTTTTAGTAAAATGTTTATCATTTTAACAATTTTACCATCTACATTCATAATATTTACTCCTTCTGAAAAGACTGATGTGAAGAGTCAAGACTAGCCTCCATCATATCTCTTATCAATGTACTTCAACTTGACAGCAAGATAAGTCTAAAGGACTACTTGAACAGGAAACTATGCTTGAGTAATAATCTGGAATCATTGTTAGTTTATTATCAAAAATATTTATTCAACAGTGCTAAACAACATAATCTTAGTTCATGTTTACAAAAACAGCTGGAAAAAAGGAGGTGGCTGATTAGCAGGGATCCTAGTTTCCCATGACTTAAAAAAAAAAAAAAAAAAAATTCTCCGATAAAAAATCCTATAAAAATCCACATTTTTCTGTGACTGAAATGAAACACCCTAGCCTAGATAGATAGATCACAATGCTTTATTGATATACAGTAGAACCCGGTTTACCCGAGTCTCCATTATCCAGCTCTCCATATTAACTGAACCACCAGCCACCCGGGGGCTGACCACCAAAATCCCATCGCTGTCAGTCCCAGGTGGCTGGTGGTTTGGTTAACATGGAGAGCTGAATAATAGAGACTTGGATATATATATGGGGTTCTCCTGTATATGTTTTTAATTTTTCACAAAATGTAAAAAAACTAAAGATTCTCTGTAAAAATGCAAATTCTGTGTTTTTCCAAGGCAAATGACTCTATGGGATCCCTGCTGATTAGACAGTGAAGGTTTTAAGATAATACATGTATTCAGGACAATGGAATAAACTGAGCAGCATTGCTCCATCAGACTCATTTTAAAGAAAACACAATATGGAACTAGCCAGGCAAGACCCTGGCAAAACTACCAGTGAAGTCAGAGGAAGGCAACAGGAATGTCGTAACTTCTCAGAGGGCTGACAGCCCCCAAGCTTTCACTGTTGCAATGGGCAACATCTTGATATACCTTGACATTCTGTGATGACTTACTACTTACAGAACATATGTATATGCAAGTAGGAAAGTATTTAAATATTAGGAAAAATAAATAGAAAAAAGTTCATTTGTTCATGGATTATTCCATTATACCACTAGATGTCAGTCTTCCACCAGTATACCCAAATTATCTTAAATTTTAATATATATAATTTAAACTACATATACATGTTATATTTTATAAATCTTACAAAACCAAAATACTTGTGTTGAAAAACAATTAAGGCTGTTATGTAATTACATTGTTACTTATTACATCGTTTGTAAAATTCAAGCATTTAAAAGCTGGGAAATGAACAGTTGCTGACATCATAATTTATACTGCTCAGATTATGAGAACTGTAACAATCTTAAATAAAGTATTAAATGTGAATGAAGTACATTATTTTGTTATTTTGCTTCCAATATGTAAACATGTTCTTTTAAATAAATTGATATTTCCCATTTAACAATATTATTTATGTATTTCATAACACTAATTTTTAGTTAAACTATGTATATATAGACTTGCATCTCAGGCTGATGAATGTGTGTATTACAGAAGTGCTCAGGTTTTGTTTACTTTGCAAAGGGGTTGTACTCTATTTCAATTTTGAGTTTACTAATGAAAAATATTGTGTTGGAGCTAAGCTTATTGTGTTATGATGAAATATATATTGCTTTATATTTCATAAGAATAATGTGTTGTTTAATTATATGGGCAATATTTATTATTTTCTTCATAATTCTTTTCCTTTGCATTACGCACCTGTAAATGATGCAATATGCATGCTTACCTAGGTTCCCTGTAAGCTTCGTGGCCGTGCAACAGGCTATTTAGGGCCCCGCAGGTCCCCAAGCCTGGCCCCGCCCCAGCTGCCGCGGCTGGGGAGAGGAGCCTTTCCCCCGGCCCAGCCCCACCAGACGTGCCGTGGCTAGGGGAAAGGCACCTCTTCCCCACCCCAATCCCACGTGCTGCTACAGGGAGAGCGAGTTGTGGAGAGAGCAAGTTGCAGCTTGCCCCCTGCCATAGCCCCGGGGCAGCTGCATCCCAAACCCCTCATCCCCGTCACCACCCCAGAGCCCACACCCTCAGCCAGAGCCCTCACACCCCAACCCTAGGCCCCCTCCCACACCCCAATCCCCTCATCCCTGGCCCTACCCCAGAGCCTGCACCCCCCAGCCAGAGCCCTCACTGCCCCCACACGCCAGCCCTGAGCCCCCTCCCACACTCGGAATTCCTAGGCCCTTCCCTGCCACATGAATTTTGTTATGAGCACCAATATGGAGGTAATGTGTAACACATCATCTCCATATTGACGCACATAACAAAATTCATTCCACACATGGGTGGGAAAAATTAGAGGGAAACACTGATGCTTACACCTAAATTTGCCAAAATGAATGCTCAACACAACCTACCATCACTCTGAACAATGGCAAAAAAAAGTTACTGTAATGTCACACCAGAGATTATACTCCTGGTCTCTTTGTTTCACAGCCAATGTCTAATGTACACAGTGCCTCTCTAACAACCCATTGAAGTTCTCCACACAGTAGTTATCTCGTCAGAAAAATGTCACTAACAATGCTTTGCACTTAGCTTGTGCTTTCTCATCTGCAGAACCCAAAGCACTTTACAAAAAGGGGTAAATGTTATTAGCCTCATTTTACATTTGGCCTTAAATATAGAAATTTGAGAAGACTGCATATAAAGCCCAATTCGGTTTTCAACTTCCTCTGTAAACTTGGGTAAGCCACAAACTGTCTAGTCCATTCACACCTGCTGCAAACAGACCCTTGAAATTCCTTCTAGGTCCGAGGGCGGGAGGGTGAGCGAAAAAAGGGGGAAAATACCCTTTGATTGGGTATAAAAGGAATAGTTTTATCAGATCCTGTGGTTTCATTTCACTTTTGAACGTTAGCCCAGATCAGTTCAGAGTTTGATGATGCAAATATTTGTCATCACCATGATTTTATTTTTTTGGCTGCTGGCTTCGAAGAAAATCATGTATTGATCTTTCAAATACAAATTTTACTATTCCTTCCCTTAAAAACTGCCTCTTGCACAAGTCATTGTCAAAAATCTATCTATCTTTCAAGTCTGCTATGTAACGTAGTTTCATTAGAGATATGGAGGGACCCAAAGAAACATTAGATGTTTTGCAAACATTTTAAAGGAACACTCTGGACTTATTTTCAAGAGTACTTACTCAGACTAATCCATTTTCAGAAAACATTCTAATTGTCAACGAGACTTTACTCAGACTACAAAAGCATGAGGATCTCTCTTCCGTTTGGAGTTAAAGTGAGATACAAATCAATCTTGTAATGGGACTGTAGTTGCAACCTTAACTATAGGTTTCAGAGTAGCAGCCGTGTTAGTCTGTATCCGCAAAAAGAACAGGAGTACTTATGGCACCTTAGAGACTAACAAATTTATTTGAGCATAAGCTTTCATGGGCTACAGCTCAAGTCTCTAAGGAACCTTAACTATGAAGAGGCAGCCCCCTTTCCATTATAAAGTATGTTCTTGTAGAACTAGAACTGGAATCCTGTCTCTCTAGCTCTAAAACCACCAATCTCTTATCACTAGAGCTCAAGAAAGAGCGCTGAGAGCAGCCACCTATAGAAATATCCTTATATCCTTTCTAAATTGCAGCCAGCCAATAGAGGGCAACATGCTCACACACACAGGCCCTAATCCTGTAATCAGTTACTCCAATCAGACCCTGTATAGTTGTGATGAGGTGTACCAGACCCCTGACACCCCTGCTGGAGGCCTCATGGGTCTACCACATGCCACCCCAGAAAAGGAGCAGTAGAGGTGAGTCCTTCAGGCTACCTAGAGTAGCTGTGGGGAAGCAACCAGAGCCCGGCAGACTCCTATAAAAAGGAGCTGCTGGACAGAGCAGATCAGTCACTGGCTGGAGCCAGAGAGGCAAGGATGGTGCTCCTGGCTACAGGACCTGCAGAGCTGGACACAGCGGCTGCTGGCAGGGACTAGGGGAGCAAGGAAGATGCTCCTGGTTGACTGCAGGGACTCAAGCAAGACTTCAGCCCTGAACTAAGGGTGAAGGTAAAGGTGAAAGGGCTGCAGGGAAGTGGCCTAGGGAACAGTAGCTGCACAGTTAAAAGGGACACAGCAGGGTTCCTTGGTTTTTGTAGGATTCCTGGGTTGGGACCCGGAGTAGTGGGACAAAGCACTTGTCAGGGGTCCCTGCCCACTCTGAACTCTAGGGTACAGACGTGGGGACCCACATGAAAAACCCCATAAGCTTATTTCTACCAGCTTCAGTTAAAAACTCCCCAAGGCACAAATTCTCCCTTTTACTTTGGATTATGTAAACATTGCCACCATCAAGTGATTAGACAAAACTTAGGGAAAGGACCACTTGGAGTTCCTACTCCCTCCTAATATCCCCCCAAGCCCTACACCCCTTTTCCTGGGGAGGCTTGAGAATAAACAGGATGAGCACAGACCAACCTAGCGTTTTTTTAGGACATTAAAAAAAACAGATTCTTAAAAAACAGAACTTTATTAGAAAGAAAAAAGGTAAAAGAAGCACCTCTGTAAAATCAGAATGGAAGATAATCTCACAGGGCAATCAGATTCAAAACACAGAGGATTTCCCTCTGGGCAAAACTTTCAAGTTACAAAAAGAAAACCAGGAATACACCTCCCTCTCAGCACAGAGAAAAATCACAAGCCAAAATAAAAGTAAGCTAATGCATTCCCTTACTAGTACTTACTAATTCTAATTGAGTTGGATTGCTTGCTCTCTTGATCTGTCTCCGGCAAGCACACAGAACAGACAGACAAAAGTCATCCCCCCGATATTTGAAAGTATCTTGTCCCCTTATTGGTCCTTTGGGTCAGGTGCCAGCCACGTACTTGAGCTTCTTAACCCTTTACAGGTAAGAGGATTGTGCGCCTCTGGCCAGGAGGGACTTTATAGTACTATATACAGAAAGGTGGTTACCCTTCCCTTTATATTTATGACAGCCCTGAAGAAGGGGAGTTTACACAGGCCCAGGGAGCAGAATGAAGACTCTGAAGAGGGTCAGCATTTGTGGACTTTGATAAACCCTCAGAAAGGGACAGAACAGAGAGCGACTCAGCTGGAGTCAGTTGGGGTTCCCCAGGAGGCAAAAAGTCTCTAAAGAGCATTGCTCCATCCCAGAGCAGGGACCGTTTGAAAAAGACAATTTGAAAGCTAGCCTAGACAGGAGCTAAGCACTAAGCCCAGAGGGAGAGCTAAAGATACTAATTGAGGGCACTGTGATAGGCCCTGTTGGACTTGTACCCTGAAAGGATACAAGTTTTGTTGTATACCTATAGACTGTGTGTGACTTGGCTGGAGGGCTGAGTCATAGAAAACCTGCTTGAGAAGTTAAATGCCCAACAGGGGTTGCTGTAAATGGCACAGCTAGAGACAGAATGCAGGCAGATGCACACCCGATGGGAGGCACTCATGTGAGGTGAGTGGCCCCATCACAATGGTTCCATTAACTTGAGCTGAACTCCCTGAAGGCAGAAGAATATATTTGTGCAGATCAGATTGCAGGAAGCACAATGCCCAATTCTGTACCCACTGAAATCAGTGGCAAATAATTCCTACTGAAATCACTGGGCCTAAAACTAGCAACACCACAAATCATCAATGCTGTTTGTAATTAAACTAATTTCTTCAAATACAGCTGATACATGACAAATGACTGACAAATTCTCTTCAAACTTTATAGAAGCATTCTCCTTTGAGCCTTCATAGTAACTCTGGCAACTCTAAGCCAAAATGCTTTTCAAAGCCATGGTTGTATAGGGCCTAGAATAACATTTCTCAGCTCTCTGTAATTCTTTACCTGCTTTTGCCGTTCCAGTTCAGCCTCCACTTCTTGTTTGGCCATTTTGTGGGTTGTTATCTGTTCTTGGAGGTCTTGAAGTTGTTCTTTTGCTGACTCAGCTTCACTTACCTGCTGAGCCTCCATATCCTAAAAATAATATAAATGTTATTGTTCCAGTAACATCAAGCCACACAGCTATCACTGTAGTAATAGCAAAAACTACTCCCGCGGAGTGGAACTTAAAATGGCTTTAGCCACCTTTTTCCCCCTCTCAAAAGAGCCTGGCTATAAATGACTAAATAGTAATAAAATATGTTTTAAAGTGTGTATGTAAATATGCGGTGCTTTTTTTTTTTATATTTAGGTACCTCCAACTGACTACCTCCTTTCTCATCCTGTCTACAGGTTGAAGCCTCATCAGGTAAACTTGTACATCATTGCAGGGAGCAGGGCTAACCACAGACAACGTGTTCCTGCTAACAGTGTGTGTGCGGGGGGGGGGGGGCACAACTTCGGAACAACTCAAGTCACGCACCTCCCAACCTCCCCCCAGCAGCACTCCCCCTTCTGGAAAGCAGCCCGCCCTGCTCTCCCGGGAAAGCAGCAACCACTCCATGCAGCTCCCAGCTGTTCCTCTGCCTCTCCCGGAAGAGTTAAAGCAGTGGTGACTCAGAGCAGCTCCCAGCTGTTCTTCCACTCCTGCCTATGCCTCTCCCTGACCAGCACAGCGCCCCCTCCCCCCTGCCGCTCAGCTGCTCTGCAGGGAGAGGGGCCCAGCCAGCTGTACCATGTGAACAAGTAATGGGGGGGGGAGGCATGTGACCCTGCATGCCCCCCCCCCCAGGTTGCCTCTGAGGCCAACTAAGGGAACAGGGGCTCCTCAGAGACTACAGCTACTGTGAAGATCAACAGTCCTAAGGAAGCTTAGAAGAACAAAAAGGCACACCCTTCACTCGCCAAAGAAATATCTATGACAGTTTTTTGGGCAGAAATACCATCTTTCAATGGGGGCGCCTGGGATGGGGGAGAGGACAGACAGCAGTAGGGGCAACACCTATGTCCTCTCTCCCCTCATGCCCTCAGATACCTTATTACCTCTACCCTAGGAACTGGAGTGGTCAAGGAGAATGGAGAGAAACTGGAGTATCAACGACAAAGCATTTGTCTCTTAATAATAATAATAATAAAAAAAAACCCTTAATATATGGAGATATACCTATCTCATAGAACTGGAAGGGACCCTGAAAGGTCATCGAGTCCAGCCCCCTGCCTTCACTAGCAGGACCAAGTACTGTTTTTGCCCCAGATCCCTAAGTGGCCCCCTCAAGGATTGAACTCACAACCCTGGGTTTAGCAGGCCAATGCTCAAACCACTGAGCTATCCCTCCCGCCCACAAGAGATTTTTAAAAAAAAAATACTAATAAATAAATGTTAAAAGCAGCATAATAGTTGTTCCAACCGTAACAAGGTATCTTGAATACCATTATAGTCGTATTAATAGAAGCAACACGAAGGCCACTATAATCCCACATACTTACGTGGTTAACTACAAGGACTGCATATAAAGATATTTACCTGTAGCTCTGTTCTCAGCTGCTGTATCTGCCCCATTAATTTCTGTATCTCCTCCTTCTGTGTTTCTTTCTCATGTCTCAGTTCTTCTAATTCCATGGTGCTTGCAGTAAGGCTATCCAGCCCTTCAATGCCAGAGCCTTCTTTTAGGCTGTTTATCAACTTTTCTTTAGACTGAAAGATTAAAAATGCTTTTGTATTAATAAAGATGCTATTAAATTCTACCCTTAAATACATATGCTCCACTCCCCCGACTATATAAGATCCATGCTTGAATCTCTCAGCAAGACTTGGCTCCAAAATTTCAGGCATGAAACTAAAATTAAAAACTACATCTAACATTTTTGTTATATATATATATATATATATATATATATATATATAAAAACACACACTTAGGTACTGAACCTGCAATTTGATCCATGTGGGTGAACCCTTACACCTGCCTGGAATCCACAGACTGTAGCGCTGCTCCACATCAGAGCAGTGGTCCACCCACAAACTTTATAATATGAGGGGGCAAGGAGTCCAGAAGATCTGGCTGTATTTTAAAGAAGCCTTATTGAGGGCGCAGGAACAAACCATCCTGATGGTGCAGAAAGAATAGCAGGTATGGCAGGTGACCAGCTTGGCTTAACAGAGAAATCTTCGGTGAGCTTAAACACAAAAAGGAAGCTTACAAGAAGTGGAAACTTGGACAGATGACTAGGGAGGAGTATAAAAATATTGCTTGAGCATGCAAGGGTGTAATCAGGAAGGCCAACGCACAATTGGAGCTGCAGCTAGCAAGGGATGTGAAAGGTAACAAGAAAGGTTTCTACAGGTATGTTAGCAACAAGAAAGTGGACAGGGAAAGTGTGGGACCCTTACTGAATGGAGGAGGCAACCTAGTGACAGATGATGTGGAAAAAGCTGAAGTACTCAATGCTTTTTTTGCCTCTGTCTTTACAGACAAGGTCAGCTCCCAGACTGCTGCACTGGGCAGTACGGTATGGGGAGGAGGTGAGCAGCCCTCAATGGTGAAAGAACAGGGTAACGACTATTTAGAAAAGCTGGACATGCACAAGTACATGGGGCCAGATGCAATGCATCCAAGGGTGCTGAGGGAGTCGGCTGATGTGATTGCAGAGCCATTGGTCGTTATCTTTGAAAACTCGTGGCGATTGGGGGTGGTCCCAGACGATTGGGAAAAAAACAAAAAAACAAGAAATATAGTGCCCATCTTTTAAAAAGGGAAGAAGGAGAAGCCGGGGAGCTAGAGACTGGTCAGCTTCACCTCAGTCCCCGGAAAAATCATGGAACAGGTCCTCAAGGAATCCATTTTGAAGCACTTGAAGGAGAGTAAGGTGATCAGGAACAGTCAATATGGACTCATCCAGGGCAAGTCATGCCTGACCAACCTGATTGCTTTCTATGATGAGATAACTGGGTCTGCAGATATGGGGAAGATATGGGGAAAGTGGTGGATGTGATATATCTTGACTTTAGCAAAGCCTTTGATATGGTCTCCCACAGTATTCTTGCCAGCAAGTTAAAAAAGCATGGATTGGATGAATGGACTATAAGGTGGATAGAAAGCTGGTTAGATCATCGGGCTCAACAGGTAGTGATCAATGGCTCGATGTCTAGTTGGCAGCCGGTATCAAGCAGAGTGCCCCAGGGGTTGGTCCTGGGTCCGGTTTTGTTCAACATCTTTTTAATGATCTGGATGATCGGATGGATTGCACTCTCAGCAAGTTTGCAGATGACACTAAGCTGCGGGGAGAGGTAGATACACTGGAGAGTAGGAATAGGGTCCAGAGTGACCTAGACAAATTGGAGGATTGGGCCAAAAGAAATCTGATGAGGTTCAACAAGGACAAGTGCAGAGTCCTGCACTTAGGACGGAAGAATCCCATGCACTGCTACAAGCTGGGGACCAACTGGCTAAGCGGCAGTTCTGAAGAAAAGGACCTAGGGATTACAGTGGACGAGAAGCTGGCTATGAGTCAGCAGTGCGCCCTTGTTGCCAAGAAGGCCAACGGCATATTGGGCTGCATTAGTAGGAGCATTGCCAGCAGATCAAGGGAAGTGATTATTCCCCTCTATTCGGCACTGGTGAGGCCACATCTGGAGTACTGCATCCAGTTTTGGACACCCCACTACAGAAAGGATGTGGACAAATTGGAGAGAGTCCAGCAGAGGGCAACGAAAATTATTAGGGGGCTCGGGCACATGTTTTACAAAGAGAGGCTGAGGGGGACTTGGCTTATTTAGGGCTGGTCTACACTGGGGAGGAGGGGTGTCCATGTAAGATACGCAACTTCAGCTATGGAATTGTGTAGCTGAAGTCCACATATCTTATTTCGACTTACCTCCCGTCCTCACGGCGCGGGATCGACAGCCGCGGCTCCCCCGTCGACTCCACTACCGCCGCTCACCCTGGTGGAGTTCCGGAGTCGACGGGAGCACGTTCGGGGATTGATATATTGCGTCTAGAGGAGACGCGATATATCGATCCTCGATAGATCGATCGCTACCCGCCGATCCGGCGGGTAGTCTGGACGTACCCTTAGTCTGCAGAAGAGAAGAGCGAGGGGGGATTTGATAGCAGCCTTCAACTACCTGAAGGGGGGGTTCCAAAGAGGATGGACTAGGCTGTCCTCAATGGTACCAGATGACAGAACAAGGAATAACGGTCTCAAGTTGCAGTGGGGGAGGTCTAGATTGGATATTAGGAAAAACTATTTCACTAGGAGGGTGGTGAAGCACTGGAATGAGTTACCAAGGGAGGTGGTGGAATCTCCATCCTTAGAGGTTTTTAAGGTCTGGCTTGATGAAGCCCTGGCTGGGATGATTTAGTTGGTGTTGGTCCTGCTTTGAGCAGGGGTTGGACTAGATGACCTCCTGAGGTCTCTTCCAACCCTAATCTTCTATGATTCTATTGCAGGATCAGGATTTTAATTTGCATGTCAATTATCTAACTCAGTCTTTAGCGGCATGGGATTCTATTAAATGTAATTCTATCATCCTGTATTTTAAGATCTATTGCACCATTATAATACACTGTTAATATAAAGAGTCCAAAGGCAAATATATCACTGATCAGATGTAGAAAACATAAATGGAACAAAATTAAACATGATGACCCATTCCAATGATTCATTGCTCCATTCCATTTTAAAATCACGTGTCAATGTTTTTGCATTAACCTGGATTTCTTCTCAGTTATTTATAGTCAGAAGGGAGTTGCATTCTTACCTGGAGTATGCGAGTAGCTTTTTGTTTGTAGTCCACCAATTCCTGTTTAACAGACTCCAAGTTGTTTTTAGTTACTTTGACTTGCTGCTGAAGCTCCTCCACTCTCCTCTTCTCATCCACATATTTTCGTTCTGCTGCAGTAACTGCTTCTGCCAAGTTCTGCCGCTCAACTTCCATTTTACTAAGGCGAGCAGCAAACTCATTCTATTAGTGGCAAAAAAAGTTTAAACAATTAATACAATCCCAACTTTCAGTTAGCAAAAAAGAGGTTTCAACGCTGACTATATAAGAAACAAGACATTCACTCCCTCCAGGTTAAAATCTTCTTCAGTACTTTTTATTCAGACAAAACTCACACTAAATTCAATGGAGTGCTAAATCCTAGAAAACAGCCAGATCTAATTCATTAAACAACAGATATTTTCTTTACTGAGTAAAGAAAATTCATCCTATTATTTAAGCCATATGACTGACAAAATGAGCAAATCGCCTCTTGAAAAGACACAGTCCACTTGGGATTTAGACCAATGTTCCCTCTAATTTTTACTCCCCGGGGAATTCTGCGCCACGTGCAGAATTTATGTCCCCCGCAGATTTCTTTGCTTCCCTGCAGAAAAATGACTGACTTTCTGATGGGAAAGCAAAGGGAAGCCACAAGGGCCGTCATCCCAGCAGTATGTTTCGGGTGCCCAGGGCAGCCAGCAGAGAAGTAAATCACTGTGGGGCAGGAGGCGGGACTAGGGAAGACCTAGCTGGTGGCTCCTACCCTGCACTAGGCACAGCTGCTAGTTCTGGCTGGGCTGGGGAAGATGGGACTTCCTCTTCCCCTGCACAGCATCCGGGGCCACGTCAGACCCACACCCAGATTTCTCCCTGGATGTAGGAAGCTCTTAAAACTCTCCCCTCCTTCCCCGCCGCACTTCCTGCACCCATTACGCCTCAGTTGCAGGGGGGGAAAATCATTGTATAGGGAGCTGCTCCCACATCCGTCCAACCCCCATGCATCTATACCCAGACCCTCCCGCGAAGCCTCACACCCCCCGGCACCCAGAACTCACCCCCCCAACGAGCCCCACTCCCCCTGCACCTAGACCATCCTGATGAGCCACCTGCACATGGATCCTCACCCTACCAAGAACCAACCAGCTGCATCTGGATCCCCGCCCCACTGAGCCCCACTCCCCCAGCATCTAGACCTCCCCCAATGAGCCCCCCACACCAAGACCCCCTGTCGAGTCCTTTCCTCGCCAAACCTAACCCGCCCCCCACTGAGACCCAACCATCTGGACCCCCCTGCAGAGTCCCACTACCATTGCACCCAGAACCCCCCAACAAGCCCCTGTGCATCCAAATCCCCCCGCATCCAGATCCCCCACTGAACTGCCCACACCCAGATTGCCCCACACCAAACCCTCTCAACCCACATCTGGATCCCTCCACACTACGCCCCTCCACACTTGGATCCTGCAATGCTGAGCCCGCCTGCCCACACCTGTCTGGTGCATCTGGCATGGATGGGCAGGGCCCTGGGGTGTTTCTGGGGCAGGCCCTGTCCTTGCACTGTGTCAGGGTTGGGTGCAGCCTCATCATTGAGTCTGTGTCCCGGGGGGGAGCTGCACAGTGATATCCCACCTCTGTGCAGCCAGTGGCCTGTGCTCCCCAACATAGGCACCGACCTCTAATGGTGCCAGTGGGTGCTTGACCGCCCTCCCGCCCGCCCTGACTCCACCCCTGCCCCGCCCCCTCCCATCCCCATTCCAACCCCTTCCCCAAAGTCCCCGTCCCAACTCCGCCCCTATTCAACTCCTTCCCCGCCCCAGCCCCGCCTCTTCCCCTGAGTGCGCCATGTTCCCACTCCTCCCCCACCCTCCTGGGGCTTGCTATAGCATAGCTGTTTGGCGGCAGCAAGCACTGGGAGGTAGGTGGAGGAGCGGGGACGCAGAGGAGGCGAGGTGGGGAGCTTGGCTGCTGGTGGGTGCAGAGCACCCACTCATTTTTCCCCATGGGTGCTCCAGCCCCGGAGCTTCCATGGAATCAGCGCCTATGCTCCCCAATGCCATGCTGGAGCCTCAGATTTATTTGAAGAATAAAATTTGCAGAAATTTAAAATATTGTGTGCAGAATTTTTAATTTTTTTGGCACAGAATGCCCTCAGAAGTAAAGCACATAACAAAATTCATGTGACGGGGGTGGGGCTGAGGGGTTTGGAGTGTNGCCTCAGATTTATTTGAAGAATAAAATTTGCAGAAATTTAAAATATTGTGTGCAGAATTTTTAATTTTTTTGGCACAGAATGCCCTCAGAAGTAAAGCACATAACAAAATTCATGTGACGGGGGTGGGGCTGAGGGGTTTGGAGTGTGGGCTCCGACAGGAGTTGCAGGCTCTGAGCTGGGGCTGATGGTTGGAGTGCGGGGGGGGGGGGGGGAAGGGGCGCCGGGGGGGGGCGGGGGCGCGGGGGGGGGGCCGGGGATGGGGGGTTTAGGGTGCAGGCTGCTCCAGGCTATGGCAGGGAAAGAGGACCCCCCACAGCTCTGTCTCTCTGCAACAGCACCTGGGCAGGGGGCGGGGAGGGAAGGGGAAGGAAGAAGAAGAGGTGCCTCTCCCCATTGTGGCAGCTCCGGGGCTGGGGCCGCAGGATGGGCACCTCTCCCCAGGCAGGTCTCGGGGAAGAGTGTTTCTTCCCGCCACAGGAGCTCTGGGGTTGGGGCCGCAGGACAGGCCCTCTTCCCCGACCGTGGCTGGGCCGGATTGGGGTGCCTCTCCCCTGGCCACAGCAGGTTTTAACATCTTGTTGTTGTAGAGTGAACACCCAAAAAGCATACTAATTTGGGAGAATCAGAAAAAAAATGCATCGATGGATTTCATTGTCCAAATTAAGTGCAGTTAAGTAATAAGCAAAAAGTATAAACTATGGAAAGTAAACAAGATTAAAACTAGTTCAGTAATCTAGTAGCAACATGAGTTCACAAATGTATTTAAAGAGGAGTTTTATGTTTAAACACTAACAAAGTCTGGTAAAAACAGAACTACAATAAAAGTGGTCAATAGTTTCTGGACTGTTTCACCACTGAATCTGGAAAATAAAAATTTAAAAAAGCTAAATAAATTAGTGTACAATGGACACCTACTTCATCAGAGACCAGATCCTGCTAAGTACTCAGAACCCTTAACTCCAGGCAAAGTCAATGGGAGTTGAGGGCACTTAGCATCTTGGATTTCAGGAACCCAAAAGCAGAATCTGACACTCCACCTCCGTTTTCACATCTAACCTGCATCTGCTTGTAACTTTCTTGTTCTCGCTTCAATGCGGAGTCTGCATCATGTAGCCTCTCCTGCACAGTTTGAAGGGCTTGATTCTGCAGGCTGCTCCCTTCGCTGTGGTCTTGTATTATTCTAAAAGAGTATTACAGAATGTCATTGAAAAGTAAGCATATATACTATGCTTTCAAGGTAGAAACAATAAGGTGATTTTTTCAAACTCTCTTATGTCAGACAGTGCTAATTAAATGGTTTGCCTGGTTTTCACTTTGCTATGTTTTTCTTTTCTAATGCAGAAAAAATTTTACAAATATATTTTCTTAAACACTAGTTCAGAACACAGGTAGAATAATAAGAATAAAACCTACAGCTCATCTAAAAGTAAGAGCACCCCACATATTCTGTTGCCTAATTTCTACTTCTAACTTGAAGAATTTTACTGTAAGGTTTGATTTTTTTTTTTTTTAAAATAAAGGAGCAAGTATTCAACTGACTACTGAACACCCAATGTGGACACAAACAGGAAAGTTCTTACACTTGTAGACAAACATTTTATTTGCCCTTTTGGCCAAATATAGTCTTTATCAATGTGAGATCTCAAATTTCAGACTTCTCTCTCAAATATTAGAATTACACAAATGGTTTATATAAAATGCATTTGAACAATTATATCAATTCAGTCACAAACAGACACTGACACAAGCAAGTGGCAATTAATCTTATTTAGGACTCTGACCTGTTCCCACTGAAGTCAATGGCACGCTTATGTTAAGTATAAGGATATCTGAATCAAGCCTTAAATAATATTTACATTTTTTCTAACTAAAATTCTCAAATCTAGATATACATACACTCCCCGACTTATGCAAGCATTCCATTCCGGAACGCCTTGCATAAGTCGAATTTTACGTAAGTAGGGGGCGTCTATCCGACAATTATGCAAAAAAAAAAAACCACCCCGCTTACGGAACTTTTTCCGTAAGTGTGGGTTTGCGTAAGTCAGATTTGCGTAAACTGGGGAACGTTTGTATAGGAAAGTGATTTCAGTAGTCAAAATGACAATTGTTAACACCAATCTTTATAGCTTGAATTTTCCAACCTATTACTATTATTTGGAATGGGTTTTAAAGTACCGTGATTTTTCACTCTGTAATGCTTCCAGGGCTTCTGTCCGAGTACTCAGTAGCTGATCAGCTTCTTGCAACCGCACTTTCAGCACGGCCAGTTGGGAATCCTTGGCAGAAACAGCTTCTGTAAGATCATCAACCTGAGCTTGAAGTTCTCGAACCACCCTATCACTCTTTGAATGGTCAACATTCCATTTTTCTACCCTTGTTCTGGCATTCTTTAATTCTACAAAAAAGAGAAAGGATATATATGCATATATACAATAAAATCTGCTGCCTCAAGAAAAAATAAATAGTATTAGATGCCACATGGTTAGAATGCCGCCTGTGTCACAATCCATACAAGAAAAAATTAAGTGCAACCAGTTCAGTTTATATAACATTGAAAAAAGTGAGAGCTGACTCAAACACTAGAGCAGATTCTCTTAATTCAAGCTGTTGAAGCACAAAATAAAAAACTTAAAAAGGCACAACTACTAGAGTCAGTGTTAAGATGACATCTTTGAGATTGTACTGTTTGTTTGTTTTTAAACTGAACACCATATTAGTTTTAACCTTTACTCAAAATTATTAGGTTAAAATTCATATGCACTACTGTTTTAAAAAAAGATTTCCCTAACCTGTGGTATTATCCACTTTGATTAGTTAAACAATATTACAAATTTAATTGGCTTTTTACTAGATTTTGCATTTCAATTAGCTTAGGCAAGGAACATATAGACTAGTCAATTTGACTTTTTTATTGTTATTTTCTAGACTGTCACTTTCTGGGCATCATATATTTGCATAATACATGCCGTAATGTTTGGGTTTCAAATATTGCAGGGGATTGTTATTCCCTTTAAAAAAAAAAAAAAAAAGTCAGACATTTTTTTAAAATGTGTAAACATTTCTAATAGCAGTAGCCTTTCCTAAA
Source organism: Trachemys scripta elegans (assembly GCF_013100865.1). Lineage (NCBI taxonomy): Eukaryota > Metazoa > Chordata > Testudines > Emydidae > Trachemys > Trachemys scripta. Next base: position 29,787,442 of record NC_048301.1, read on the forward strand.
CCTTGTTTTTACACAATTTAAATTTTGGGACTAATTAACTTGATTGTGTCCCTTTAATCACCACTCATTATTTTGTTGTCGTCGTTGTTGAACGACTACTCCTCCCAACTATCGCAAGTAAATTTTTTTTTGTTCCAGATGGTTTCAGTGAAGGCCATGTTACCCACCATATGAAAACATCTTTGTCTTAAATTCATTAGGAGCTAATGAGCTTAAGGCGGATAGCTCAAAGATACTTTTCATTCTCTCCAGCTTAGTACTCGTTTAGATGGTCAGGAATCACTATGCTTAACAAACCACATCTATAGATTTAACTAGGAGTACTTGAATCTGAACACAAGTCACTGATGGAGAGGCAGTACTAGTTTCTATTTTACTAGAATCTCAAAACCAGTTAATATTTTGAAATATAAGCTTCCAAACTAGACTACCTTCCTGTGTTTCTTTGGATCTCTGAATTAATGAAGCCATTTCTTGATTTAAAGACTGAACCTCATTCCGAAGCAGTTGATTCTCTAGGCGAAGATTAGACAGTTCGTGCGATTTGCAATCATCATTAGCTGAAAGGCTGGGATTAGTTGCTGTATTTAGTGATGAATCTTTGGTAACATCCACTTGTGTATCCAATCCAGAATCAGAGCCGTCAGGAGTTTCTGTACAAAGAAATCTGAGTTAAATCAAGTATGTTTGTTGGTCTATTTACTGTGAGTAGCCATACAATGATCCATATATATATATATAAAGTAGACATTTCACCATTAAAGTGGATCACTGAATAGCTACTCACAATAAATAGACCTACATAGTACCATATTCTAGTTACATAGTATAATGCAGATGATTTGTACAGTGTAGCGAGAACAGCCACAGATGGCATAACGTTTAGCAATTGGTTATAACAAAAAGTCATATCGGGTGGGAAAATGTTAACATTTTCATGACGATGCTGCAGAAAACTTCAGAGAGTTATAGAATACACTGTACATACAGTCAGCAAGAGGTGTGTTATTTTTAATATAAATATCCAAGTTCACACTGGCTGGCTGTTAGGACTTAATATTCTAAAGATACACACACTTGTACATATTTCCAAAGTAAAATTTTTCATCTTGGAGTTCTGATGTCATGTATAAGCCATTCAAATTTCATTCTTATGAATTATATTGCCAACAGCAAGCCTCAAAAATCTAATCCAAACACAGATGGGTGTAGTGTATTCACTTTATATAAGATAGTCTATTAAGGTTACTTCAATTATACCCATCTCCTCACCAACTTCTTTACTAACCACTTGGCCTCAAAGTATTTAATCAATCTATTTTTGGGGGAGCCACTTTTAGTAAAGAAATGTTTACTATAGAAACACTGGAAATTACAATGATTTGAAGCACTATAGTAGGCTGTGGAATATTTCCTTTATTCTTGCCTCATATCATACTTCCATAAGAGGTTTTGTAATACTATTCAAAAGTTCCTTGTAATTTTCGTGTATCTAGAAATCCTAACTGCATATAAATTCCCTGAATTATGGGAACTAAGTAGCAATTCTCTTTTATAGAATGGATGCTGATAGAAAGAACACTCTAAACTAACAGCTGACAGTGCTCTGACAAAGTCACCAGAAAACACACACCCGGGATCTGGATTCCTAATAGGGGGTTACTGAAGTCTTATAGAACATTCTTGATGCCAATGAGCATATATTATAGGGCCTTATCTTTAAAGCCTTGCATTGGTGTCAATATGAAACAGTATGACATGCAGGGAGAGTAAAGAAACAGCTGTTCCGCCCATGTTAATTTTACTTCAGATTCAGTGTATCCACCATGGATAACCGGATGAAAACCAGTGAATGCAGACTGAAGTCAATACAAAGCAAGGGTGTCCATTTGAATCCAGTGTTTTAAACTGTCCTCATACTCTTTACTTCACCTTGTGCTCACCAACAAGCCTGCTCCACCTTCAACAGTCCATATCACACAATGCCCTAGGGAGATGGGGTGGGCCATTAATTCTGAATACTGACACACCAGGAAAACAGCACCATAAATCCAAGCAAGATTTGTTCAATACTTCTTGAATCCCCTGCCCTAGAGTTAAAATGTTCTAAGTGCCATTCCCTTCCTTTTAGTTTATACAGTCTTCACATAACCAGACACTGTGTGACAATACATTTATTTTTGTCAATAATTATAAAATGCACAAACAACCTATCTCCATTTTACAACTAGCTCCCACAAAAGTTATGGACTCTCTTTTATGTCAGGTGCACTAAGAGACATACTTAACTAAAAAGACCAATGATTGGCTTATAATGTGACCTATAATCAGGGTACCATGTGACATGAATCTACAGTTAATACGTCTTGAATTAGCTGTGATTAATCATTAAAGAGTTATAAGAACTCTTAACTAGAAACATCTCAAAATTTTGAGAATTAGCTCTCCCCTTATTATAGTTTCTAAGTCTTTTTACCAAATACAATAAGTGAACAGAATAGATTTGATTTAATAATACTAATACATGCACTTACAGTACTTTAAATATTCAATGAACTGTACTGCTATCAACTAAGTACTCTCGTGAGGCAGTGCATCTATTATACCCATTTTACATATGGAGAAATGGAGGGAAATAGGTAAGGTTATTCCAAGGCCACCCAGTGAATCAATAGAAGTGCTGGGGTTAGAATTAAGAGGTTCTTGACTCCCAACCATGTTATTGTTACTCTATAACACCTTTCCCTCATATTAGAATCTATTTCATTTACTGTCAGTAAATTTGTTTCCCTTCACATAACATGGTTTTAAATATACCTATGTTCAATATATAGTTCTAGTTAGCTACCATGGCTTCGACTCCTGATGGAACTGTCTTCAGTAGTTTTTACATTTTGTGTACTTGTAGGCACAGAACTAATGCTTGAAGTCCGAGAGTGATTCTGAAGAACAACTGTCTTGCTCTTCTCCTTGTTAGGGTCCATCCGTCCATTAGTTCCTTTCTCAGAACTATTGAGAAAATCAAACAAAAGCTCATCATCAGGTTCAGACTTTTTCCTTCTCACAAACTGGGAAGAAGGTCTGGGTGTGGAAACACTTTCTGCTGGAGAAGAGGCCTCTGAAGACATCTTGGATGTGGCTTTGACATTTGCAGTTCCAGCTAGGATTGTAGCTTTCTGGTGTTTAATATTTTCAGCTGCGGAGGAGATATAGGTTGCTTTAGATGATGTCTGATATTTCAATTCTCCGGTTTGCTGGCGCAGTTCAGGATATTCCCTGGCAGACTCCAAATCCGTATCATCATATATTACGTTCCCTGTACCATCTTTTTTGCTCAAAGCTGATGCAGCTCCTTGATCGACTCTGTTGAGAAGGTCCTCTGCCTTTCCAGCAAGATCAGCAAACCAAGACATAATGGATGTCTATTGACAAAATCTACAGAATTGAACTCCAAAAGCGTGAGCTGCAAAAAGATACAAAATGGTTACAGTTCAAATATATGTTGATGAACTGAGGCATCTGGTTTATCTTTGTTGTAAACTATGGTTATGTTAATAGTTTTGTCCTTGTTTCATCCATTAACATGCCATATTACTGGAAGGACTCCAAATCAGATGTTCTTACAGGAAAATGTACAGCAGGGGTAATCAATTATTTTTTGTCAGGGTCCAAATTTCTTAGTCAATGTATAGTTAAGGTCCAGACTCCAGAGAAAATAATTAAATAATTATAATTCATAGAGTCTAGGACTAGAAAGGACCTCGAGAGGTCATCGAGTCCAGTCCCCTGCTTTCATGGCAGGACCAAATACTGTCTACTCTAGACCATCCCTGATAGACATTTATCTAACCTACTCTTAAATATCTCCAGAGATGGAGATTCCACAACTTCCCTACAATTTATTCCAGTGTTTAACCACCCAATAATAAGTAAATAAAAAGATTTTGGGGTCCATTCAAATAACTACCCCTACTGTAGAGGAATGAGTTTTAGCTACTAAACCAGCATAGTCATTCAGGGCATCAACACCTGATAGCAGCTGTGGCAACCCCTATAATCATAAAATGATGGTCTGCTTGCAGCAGATTAAAGGAAAACAAATTGGGATGGAGAGGGAAATAGGAAGTAATGCTGATAACCACAGGTGTATAGTAGAAAAAAGTTTCTTTGACCTTTGACATACAGACCTCTCCAGAGGCACTTTCAGGAACTCCTCCCCCAACATAAATATTTTGCTTTACAAGAGGTGCAACTCCTAATCTTGTGGACAGTGTGGACCCGTTTAACTATGTTGGAGGGAAGGGCCCATATGGGCACTAAGGGCCAGACGTTTAAAGGCGAGAAGGTCAGCTGGGGATAGGCACCCATATACCTTTGCCAGTCCTGAGCGCCCCGTAGGCTGCCAGCGATGACACACTGTGCCTGTGTTCGGGGGAGCCGGGCCCCAGACGAGCCCACAGCCCTGCCTGGACCCTGGAGGAGACACTGGCGCCAGCCGTGCGGACACCAGTGACGGGGCCGGGGACAGAAGGGTCGGCAGCGGCAGCGCAAGACGGGGGGAGGGAGCAGGCGGCTCAGAATGAGGAATCGCCCTTAACCCCCACCCACCAAGCCCTTCCCGTCCCCCTCCGCCCCCAAAACCCCTCCGCCCGCCTCTCCCGCGCTATTAGGCCCCAGCTCAGCCCCGGCCTCACCTTGTCCCGGCGCCCGCCCTGCCTCCCCGGGAGCGCCCGGGCGAGGGATGTGGGGGATAAATCGGCGGCGGAGACCGCACCGGCTACATAGAGGCCGCAGGCCTGACACGGCAGCTCAGCTCCATCTTCCGGGAGACGTGGCCACCAGGCGGGTGGACGCAGGGACCCAGCGCACCACCGGCCAGGCCGCCGGATGCGCAGGCGCGCCCAGAATCAGCCCCGTGAGGGACAGAACCTCGGAGCGAGGCCACGTCCCCCACCGCCGGGAGAGGAGGGGCAGGGAGGGAGCAAGGCCACGCCCCTTGCCACGAGCTCCCACCAGTCCCAGAGAGGAGGGGCAGGGAGTGAGCAAGAGGCCCCGTAGCTTTCCTGGCGGGGGGGCGGAGTTAGAGCGGCGCTGCACACTTTGTCAGCCACAGTGTCTCGCGCCGCCTGGGGTCGCGCTGCGAGGCCTGCGCACTGCAACTTTTCCCCCGCGGCCCCTCATCCCTGATCTGCCTCCGCGTGACCCCGCCCTCGGCTCTCGCACAGGCCCCTCCCACCCGTTTGAGGGCAACGGGTCTAACGCCAACAACCCCTCCGCCAGTCCCCCTCCCTTCTTGTTCCGCCTCACAGCCGCGAGGCATGAAGCGGAGCAGGGAGCAGCCTCTAGAGGGCGCTGTGAGCTCACACAGAAACGAGCCACCCCAGCTGTCCGGGCCGGGCTCGAAACCTGCTTCTGGCCCCTGCTTTGTCCTGGAGTTGCAAACTTCCAGCCAGGGGGTTATAGCTACAGCTGCTCAACCAGAGCAGCTTCATGCTCGCCCCACCTCACATTCCTCCCCCCCTCCATCCAGTGGGAACAGCTTATCTGGGGTACTGCCAGGGGTCCCACCTCCTCAGCACCTGCGCACTTCCCAATCTTCCCCCTGGTTCTCCCCAGGCTGTTCCTGAGAGGCAGGGCAGGCCCTGTAGCCCCAGTTGTACAGATGGAGAACCATAGGTGTAATTTGACTTCTAGGTGACGGTAATAATAGGCATAGGTCTAATTTTTGGATTTACCAATTGTTGTGGTACTTAAATTACAGTGTACTTGAAATCACAAGTACAGTTTACGTCCATTATTTAATCACCCTTCTTTTTTTTTGTTGTAACTTAATTATTTTCCATGTTTACCAGCTACCACTTAAAAATCAACATTAGCGTAAAAACAAATTCTTGATTAAACAGAACCCAGCACTTTCATGTAACTGAAACATGTCTCCCAGGTTTTAGAGATACATAAATATGCAATGCATACATTGAACAAATCCATCGCTAAAGCCTGTCCCCTTTGCTCATCTGCCTAAGCACATTCCACTCACATTTAACCTTCCCTGTTCACTCTGCCACTCACCTGGGCTTGACACAGTCAATGTTGTACACTGCACAGAAACTTGGTCAGAGCTTATGTTCACTTGCTACATGTTACCAGCGGTGATTAGAATGTGGCCCCCATGTCTAGATGCCTGTGTTTCCGGGGCAAGTCTCTTATTTTATAGGCTGGTAAAACTGAAATGAGCCCAAGCTAGAGCTCTGCTGTGAGGGAGAGGGTCAGGAGCTGCTCTTCTGCCCTCCCTTTAGGCAGCCCATGTGGGGAAACAAACCTGGACACACAGAGCGCCTGGCATTGTTGCTCGCCCCCTCATCCCCTGAACATTCCTCTGTGCCCCCCTAGGGAGTTGGGGGGAAGCAGCAACACCAGGTGCTCTGTGTGTCCAAGTCAGTTTCCCCAGCTGCGCTGTGCTGTGAAGTATCAGGAGGTGCTCTCCTGCACCTCCCCTTACACAGCCCAGGTGGGGAAACTGACCTAGCCACATGTCACCGCTTGCCCCTGCAAACATTCCTCTGTGGGGAGGAATCAGGGCCAAATAGAAGGGAGAAATCAAGGTGCTCCCCCTTCATGCATCATCTCTGCATCATATCCAGTTTGGGTAGTGGGGGGCAATGCCCTCCAATGCTCCCCCCATCTCTGCCCATGTGGGGAACAGGCACCAAGAGGCTAAGTATTTTGCCCAAGGTCGTACAGGACACTTGGAAGAGCAGAGAATTGAACTTGTGTTTCCTAAATCTTAGGTTGCTATCTAACCATGGGACCATCCTTCATTCCCATTGCCAGTACATGCTCTTCTGCTACCGCAGCAGTTCCCAAAATACATTTCCTCCCCAGCCCCCTTCTTTGAAAAGGACACAAATTACTTCCCCCCATATTTAGCCATCTATTACTTGTACTTTAGTGTAGTCCACCTGTTAGGGTTGCCAACTTTCTAATCACACAATCATACACTGGGGCAGGGGGTTGGGGTTGGGGTTGGGGTTGGGGTGTGGGAGGGGGTGAGGGCTCCAGCTGGGGGTGTGGGCTCTGGTGTGGGGCCAGGGATGAGCGGTTTGGGGTGCAAGAGGGGACTCTGGGCTGGGGCAGGGGGCTGGGGTGTGGGAGAGTGCGGGGTCTGGGCGGCGCTTACCACGGCTCTGAGGAAGCAGCCATCAGGTCTCTGCAGCCTCTAGGTGCATGGACGGCCAGGCGGCTCTGCACTGTGCGTGCTGCCTTCACGTCCGCAGGCGCCGCCCCCCGCAGATCCAATTGGTCATGGTTTCCAGCCAATGGGAGCTGTGGAGCCGGCGGTGGGGACGGGGGCAGCATGCGGAGTCTGCCTGGCCCCCCTAGGGCCTAGCCGATGCTGGGACATGACAGCCACATCTGGGAGCCACGCGGAGCCAGGGCAGATAGGGAGCCTAACTTAGCCCCGGGCCCCTGCTGCACCGCCAACTGGACTTTTAATGGCCTGGTCAGCGGTGCCAACCAGAGCCGCCAGGGTCCCTTTTCGACCAGGCATTCCGATCGAAAATTGGACACCAGGCAACCCTACCACCTGCAATGAACATTATAAGGCCTTTCAACCAGATTCCACTGTTTCCACATTTCAAGCAGGCTCTGAGCATCTCAACAAAATGGTTGAGAGCAAAAAATGAACATGGGCAAAACATATTCCCTTAACCTTGGTCTCTGAAACAGACACACTGTTACAGCTGAAACTTTGCTAAAAAGCAACAGCAGCCTTAGGCAAACACCTGTCATGGAAAATTCCTGAACTAAACTGTTTAAATTTGGTAAAATTATAAGCAATGGCAACAAGGGTCTTATAATGGAAAGGATGCCCCGATACTTATCTATAGGCATTGCTACCTGCACTAGCTGTACAATACATAGATTCATAGATTCTAGGACTGGAAGGGACCTCGAGAGGTCATCGAGTCCAGTCCCCTGCCCGCATGGCAGGACCAAATATTGTCTAGACCATCCCTGATAGACATTTATCTAACCTACTCTTAAATATCTCCAGAGATGGAGATTCCACAACCTCCCTAGGCAATTTATTCCAGTGTTTAACCACCCTGACAGTTAGGAACTTTTTCCTAATGTCCAACCTAGACCTCCCTTGCTGCAATTTGAACCCATTACTTCTTGTTCTAACCTTAGAGGCTAAGGTGAACAAGTTTTCTCCCTCCTCCTTATGACACCCTTTTAAATACCTGAAAACTGCTATCATGTCCCCTCTCAGTCTTCTCTTTTACAAACTAAACAAACCCAATTCTTTCAGCCTTCCTTCATAGGTCATGTTCTCAAGACCTTTAATCATTCTTGTTGCTTTTCTCTGGACCCTTTCCAATTTCTCCACATCTTTTTTAAAATGCGGTGCCCAGAACTGGACACAATACTCCAGTTGAGGCCTAACCAGAGCAGAGTAGAGCGGAAGAATGACTTCTCCTGTGATTATACTAGGCCCAAGAAGCAGTTTTTGATTAGAGCACAAAGTTATCTCTCACTTGTAATATCTGTATTCAATATTTAAGCCCCTTCATTTTCAGTTAAACCGATTTTTACTGAAAATTTCTCAGGTTTTACAAAAAGTATTATTCAGGTTTTTCCGATTTTCACCCTACTTTTGTACCATTCAAATATATAAAAATAACTTGTTTTATTAGGAAAATACAATACACTGCATGAGATATATGTATTACGATAACACATTAGTCTGTGTGTGTATATGCAAAGCTGCCGGTTGAAGTAAGGCTATGTATTAATCTAGAAGATACATACAATGAACAAATAGACACACACGGAAGCTTTGAAGTGCGTGCACATCAGAATGTACTGATAAAACTCACACACACTATGTACACATTTCAAGCTGTTAGCAGATAACGATTTAAAGATTTGACACACTAAAATGGGAGGAAAATTAAAATATGTGTCAGAATACGTCTCAGAACACAAGGAAGTATTCAAAAGTTTAAAAAAACAAAAACAGGAAAAAAGGATGAAATTGAGTGTATGTGCTGAAAATGGTGTGGCCCAATTATTAAATGTAAATATTTATAGGCTAATAGTTCTAAGTCTACAACAGTAAACCGTTTATTCAAATGAAAAGTTTTATTTTGGGATTAGAGATGTATTGTTTTCTTAAACTCAGTGGTGGCATTGTGTTTTGAGTTCTGTTTTAGTTCTGCAGCAAACCACATAAATGAACAGAATTCAAAGCACTAATCTACTGAATACTTTTTTGCCCTGTCTTTCCATCCACCAAAATAGACCCTGATATTTACCCAGAGAAATCAGTAGTTTTTTGCACTGATTTTCACTGTTTTTTGTTGTTGTGGTAATAAACTCTGATAAATTCCAGGGGAAAAAATTAAATAAAATAAAAACTGAAATCCTTAGTATAATATTTGAGCAGGTGTAGTGTGACCCTCTGTGACTATGTGAGTCACCATCCAGGAAGAGGGACATTAATTATTGTGAACAGCTGTTCTTCTACAAAAATTGTTACGTGCTTCCTGAAAAAGGAGACTCACCGATATCAGATGGGCTGTGGTTGGATTTTGCAACTGGAAATGCCTTATGTCTTGCTTGAGAAACCATCACATCAGCAAGAAGACTAAAGACTTATTGCTGTTCTGCTAACCTTCCTGTGAAGATGAGTCATGCAAGTGGTCTCTTCCCATCAGCTGAGGCTTCAGCTCAGAGCACATGGCATGAGGGGGATAAAAACCTCAAACCAAAGTTTTAAAAAGTCCTTTGAAGTTCATAGCACTTCCCAAGATTTACCTCAGTTATTTCTCCAACCAAGTTATATACAGTAAAAGCTGTTTTATGTGACATGTTGGGGGAATAGGGGGTGCCAGTAAGTGAAAAATGCTGGTTAACTAAGAGGGAGGGAGTTTGGATGCAGGAGGGGGTGTGGAGCTGCGGGTTGGGGCGCGAGATGGGTTGGCTCTGGGAGGGAGTTTGGGTGCGGGACGGGGCTTGGGGCAGCGGGTTGTGGTGCGGGAGGGGATGTGGGGTGCCAGAATCGGGGGGCGCTCTCCTCGGGCAGCTCCCTACAAGTGGTGACCTGTCCCAGCTGCTCTTAGACAGAGGCGTGGCAGGCGCCTCCACGCGCTGCACCTGCTCCACCCCGAGCACTAGCTCTGTAGCTCCCATTGGCTGGGAACAGTGCCCAATGGGAGCTGTGGGGGCGGTGTCTACGGGCGGAGGCAATGCGCAGAGCCGACTGCCGCGTCTCTGCCTAGGAGCAGCCAGGCCAGGTCGCCACTTGCAGGGAGCCGCCTGAGCTGAGAGCCTCCCAGATCCAGCACCCTGCACCCTCTCCTGTACCCCAACCCGCTGCCTCGAGCCCCCTCCTGCACCCAAACTCCCTCCCAGAACCAGCGCTCCACACCCCCTCCCGCACGACAATCCCCTGTCTGCCCTGGTCGGGACCCGGTGGAGAGGGCGGGCCCGGGTCCCCCACCACCTCACCCCCGAACTGTGAGGAATCCTAGGGACTCTGGCCACTAGGCCACGCTACCCTGCTTGCGAGGGGGATTATATGGACTCTGGCTGCTAGGCTGCGCTACCTTGCTTGCGAGGGGAATTGTATGGACCCTGGCCACTAGGCCGCACTATCTCGCCAGACAGGAATGATTGTGTGGAAGGGGGCCATTAGGCCACAACTGGCTGCCCACAGAGAGGCGGGCGCAGAAACTTGAGAGTGGCGAGGTGCCGACACCCCATCCTACCCCTGCCACAAAGGGGCACTGTGGTGCTAGGCCCACCACACCTCCTCTATGAACTTTCTCAGCATGTTTCAAAAATATTAGTGACTTTTATCTTCACAACACCCTTGTGAGACTAGGTGGTATTATCCCCATATTACAGATGAAGAATTGAGGCACAAAGAAGAGCAATTGCATGGAAAGTCCTGCCCAGCCCCTGAAATTCCAGGTTGGAACATGCTCAGTCAAACTGTAGGGATGGTGCGTACTCAGTCCAGTCAGCATGTAGGATCTGTGTTGTGATGGAGCATGCTCAGGGCAGATGAAATCTTCTGGTAATTAAACTGCCAAACTTAGTCTACTGAGCATGTGCAAACTAAATTTTTGGAGTCTCGCAGCATGAACAAATTTGGATGTCTTTTCATAGGGAGGGCAAAAAGCATGTTCCTAACTCTAGGACAATCACCTTGTCAAATTTCAAGTTACTGCTCCAAAGCGTGAAGGCGCTAGAGTTCTCAATGAAATGGTTATAAGAATTTGTTTTAACATGGGCAAAAATGTGTTTTTCCCCTATTTTGTTCTCAGAAATGACTGAACTATTTTATCTGGAAGTTTCTAAAAAACATTCAACCTGAGGCAGACACCTAGCATGGAAAATCTTAAATGAAAGGACTAAAAGCTTGGCGAAGTTATAAGCAACTGAATACATGGAGAGTGTAGGGCAACTCTAGCTACATTACAGTTAAATGACTACTCAAGGTGCAAGGCAGCAGTGACTCTGACCCTGAGACTATCCTTCCTCCAGCCCTTAGATTATTAAATATGGGGACTGTTAGCTGAAATGTGGCCGTGGATAGAGTGACAATCTCTCAGATTGCCAGGTGCAAAATGTAGAGCTTTAAAAATATTTAAGACACTGACTAGCCAGGGTGGAAAACACCTGTGTCACAAGACTCCTCCAAAGCCACACCTCCTACAGTTTCAAGCACTAAAACAGTTGTGTAATGTCTCCTATGTACTTTATTTAATTGTAACATGGTGGAAATCAACAATGTATTTAAAAGTATAACCTTGTGTTGCTATTGCCACATCTTCTTTCCTTTCCTATCATCATTCCTAATTCTTCTCCTTCCTGTAATAGATGACAAAACTTTTCCTGCTAGTATCTTCAGTGCTTATTTCCTCTTTCCATTTTCTCTCCTTCTCTGTCAGAGAATTACAGTACTGATGTATTATTCACATAAACTGGTAACAGTGCCTGCCATTCTAAATGCTGATAGAGAGAAAAGTTAGGGGACAAAAACTGATGAATGATGTGTTAAAAAAAAAAAGGCAAAAAATCTCAAAATGAAGAGTGCATTTATTTTGTCAGACATCAGAAGACTCAGGGGTTGAAATGATAGCTGAGGCTTTGGATATTTCACCCACACCCAAGCATATGCTTGGTCTCTTTGTGGTGCATTTGTTGGAAAGAGCTTATGACTGCTCACAGTAATGCTCTGAGGATAAGTAATAATGCCGTCTACCTACAGGATACAGCTTAACGTAAAACTACATGGAATTAAACAAATAGCATATATCTAGATTCTTATAGAGTGCTCATTAAAGATGGTCGAAAAAAAGGATGAATTGTTTTGTGAACATTTTCACAAAAAAAACTGTCCTCTTTCAATCACAATTTTCAAATTTTGAATTTTGTTTTACCACTTTTAGTGCTCATCTCCATTGTACCTCAGCACCTTTCAAAATAATGAATTTAAGATATTTCTTTTTTCCCCTTTCCCTGTCAACAGCGATCAATTTCTCTTTCTTTTGATTCTGATACAGTGGGAAAGCAGGCTCAAAGAAATGGGGTTTACATTCTGTTCTGAATATGCTGATGTCTGTAATTATGTGGATATCTTCCAAGAATGAGTTCCAAATGTATGGCCACTCACCAAGAAAGTTCTATCTCTGCAAACATGAATCTCTCACTCTAGAGGGTGACAGCACTATTGTTCCATTGGAATGCAACTGTCATGGATAGTCACAATCACACAGGGTGAGACAGTCCCTCAGGTTACTTGTATCAATCCTATGAAAAGCTTTGACAGAAGGACAGAAAAATTGACTTTGACCCAGTTTTTCACAGGATGTTAGTAAGAAAGCTGAGTGCTTTTGGTGATCTGTGGCTAGGTATACATAGTACACCTCTTGTGACAGTGTATAGGGTATGCGTAGCTACACACCACAGTGAAAAGCAGGCTGTGTCCACATTGCGGTGTGTAGCTACATGCCCCACAGTGATTAACCTCTCTGCCAGCGGGGCACCAGAAACATATTGCTGGGGAGGGTCGCATGACCACTCTTGTAGCTTTCCTTTGCTTCCCCATCAAAGTCATTTTTCTGCGGGGAAGCAAAGAAATCTGTGGGGGACAAAAATTCTGCTCATATGCAGTGGCGCAGAATTCTCCCAGGTGTAATTAAAGTTAACAGCATATTTGTTTAAATAGTTACATACAATTTAAGTGTGAGAACCCAAGAGCTGAGGTGCTTTCAGTATCAGAAGATTCTGTACTCATGGGAAATTTGGAACTAGAAAATCCAGCAGAGCTTGTTATAGGATGAGTGTGACTTAGGGACTTTCCCCCCTACGTTTGCTTTCACAACCTGTATTTGTTTTAGACACCACAACAAAAGAGGCAGGACATTCATTACCTTCTGTCTCATATAAAGATAGTCCAGTGGTTAGGGCATTAGCCTGGGAACTCAGCGATACAGATTCAATTTCCTTCTCTACCACAGATTTTTGTGTGACCTGGGGCACGTCACTTAGTCTCTTTGTGCTGCAATTCTCCTTCCAGTGTGTTTGCAATGATAAATATATTAAAAGATTGTGAGGCACCCAGACATTACAGTAATGGGGGCCACACAAGTACCTTAGATAGATGTATCCATCTGCCACTAGCATATGGAGGGATGTTTGGGTAAGCTAATTAGTAGAGGTGGGCCATAATCAGAACCTCAAACCTGAATCCTTTAGAATGTATTTCTGTCACTGAAATCAGCACATGTGACTGAATACAGGAGGAGTTCTACTAAGTAAGGTGGTGCCATTTTTATACAGACATTTTTTTTTAGACCTACATTTTTAGACATGACTAGTGATTTGGGTTTCCTCCATTTTGGAGTGCTCAACCTGAGACATCCAAAAAAGGTTTGATTTTCAGAACTGCTGAGCACCTGCCTTCTGAGAAGCAGGTCCCCTTCATGTGTCTCAAGTTGGGTACCGAAAACAGGCTCTCAAAATCACAGGCTGCCTCTGGAAATTCAGGCCAAAGATTCCTCATCTACAAGCACTTCCCCCCCTTTATGTTTATGTTGCCCCCAGCAATGCAAGATGTAACAGCTATGATTAACATAGCGCTATCTTGAAACTATTGTATTTAATGTATGGTTATCTGTATGTTTGTGATACAGTTATCCCCTGGAAAGCATGAAAACTTTGAAGTCCATTATATTAAGAAGGGCAAGATGATATAGCCCATCAAATATCCACAGACTTTTGTATGTGGGTGTTCCTGGCTTATTGGGGAGCAGAGAGAGGGTTGAGAAATGCAAAATCCCAAAGCTGGTTATGCAGATACCTAGCCTTTTGAAGTTTGACCTCGTGGGGAAAAAGGGCAGTGACTGGTTTTACCTGTTTTCAGGAGGCTGGAAGACAAAGCAAGTGTTTTGGTATAAAAGGCACAGTTTAACCTGACAGGGGGGTGGTCTCTTTGATTTAATGGATAGTCCTGACCTTTTGTCCAAGAGGAAACTGCATCCTCCTGAAGGATTGGAAAGAATGGAACCTGCCAGAGTCTCCATAGGACTACTGGGGGGATACTGGTAAAGCAATTAGATCCTGTTGTTGTTGTTGTATATGTTTTCTCTGTATGCTTTTGTCTTTAAATAAATGTACTCTGCTTTGAAAGGGCTGTTTGGTTCCTGGTAAATCACTGTCACTGTCCTTGGAGAGAAGACAAAGAGCAGGGGTTTGACGTTTACCAAAGCTGCTTGGGGAGAATCAGAGTGAAGGCAAGGAGGCTGGAAGTCTAACTTCCTGGTTGGGGGTGGGTGGGGGGTAGGACATGGGTCCCATCCCAATGACAGGTGATAGCTGGAGGCTTGAGACGGCGTTCCTTGAACACACTTCGGAGAGTGTCAAAGGTGCAGTTACCCTGAAACTGTGACACAATAATCTGAAAAAGGGAATGAAGCATGAACTACTTTAGCTCCCCAAGCTTGTTTAGCTTGCATTGATCTCCCTGTGTCTGATTTTAACTCTGTTATTATTTCCTTCAGAACTATGGGAATGTCAGTGAAGTCCCTTCTTATTTTTTCTGCATAAAAATGGACTTTGTTTCTTTGAATAACTAAAATCATCCATTCCCTGGATAATTTTGCTGTAAAAATGTAACCAGAACTAGATCTTAAGTCTTTTAAAGGGTGCTGGATGTCCAAGGGGACCAGGATCATCCTGTCTGACCTCTGCATGGATTCATGCAAGATAAGCAGTTTTGTATTTCTGCCACTTAGAACCATCTGCCAAAATCTTGTCTTGCTGATTTTATAAGGACAAACTCACCACGTTGCTTCATTAACCATGTGATTTTTCTGCCCTTCTTATATTGCATCTGACTTTGCTTTCAGAGTTTCATTGCCTCTTTTTATTTTGTTAATAAACACAAGTTATTGCAGGCCACTAACAAAGGGATGAGAACTCTGAAGGGCTCTCAAAACAAGTCAGGACAGACTAATGCAATATGAATATTTCTGCAGCTCAGGACTGGTTTTAGGCAATAATTTAGCCAAAGCACCCAACTTAACAACACTGTGATCCTGCCAAGACAGAGTTTGTTGACTTCAGGGCAGGGTGAAAGGCATAGCCATTCACCTAAGCACACTGGCTTGTGGGTGGCTATGAAGGCAATCTTTCAAATTTTAAGGAGGAGTTGGGGTGGATAACTTTTGTCTTTAACCCACCTATTTAGGCAATGTGTTGGTATTTTTGCTATGTAGATATGCAAATAGGCTTATACAGTCAGCAGGGCTGGCTCTGGCTTTTTGGACGCCCCAAGCAGAAAAAAAAAACAAAAAAAATACCCTGCGGCGCGGCCGGAGCGTGGGTGCAGGGGGACCAGCTGGGAGGGTGGAGGGGGTGGGAGCGGGCGGGAGAGAGAGAGAATGGTGCGGCCAGGCTACAGCAGGGGCACTGCCACGCGACCCCTCCCGCTGCGCCGCCTCCTGCCGCGAGGGCTCTGCTCCGGTCAGCGGGAAGGGAAGGAAGAGGACTGCCCTGCAGGGCGCTCTGGTTCTCCGCGCCGCAGCCCCCTACAGGGCAGCCAGAGCGGGAAAAAAAAAAAAAAAAAAGTGGCCGTGCCGCCCTAGGATTGGGCAGAATGCCGCCTCGAACAATCTGCCGCCCCAAGCACCAGCTTGCTCAGCTGGTGCCTGGAGCCGGCCCTGGCAGTCAGTCACCTTCATGCTACCTTCAATTTTTTTGTCCTGTAATGACAGCAGAAACAAACCTATATTCATTTTTAACAGTATAAAATTAGTTGCTGAAGGTGCACATTAGTCTAGACTAGGTTAGGTAGAACTGCTATGGTCTGGGCTCTGAACTGTCCCAGGGGTCCTGTTATTGAATCAAATCAGAAAAGACTAATTTTAGTAGATAATGTGCTTTTTAAGCAGTGACATCAGCACAGTTACAATGGTCATAATTTTGTACCATTTTCCTGTTTGAAAATATTCAGTGACAATTTTCCCAACAAGTAAACAGGAAATATTTTTTTTATAGAAAGTCCCTGTAGGGTTTAAAAGGTACAGTCTCTAGAAAATTTTCTTTATAGATTGGCAAACTCACTAACTTCACATGCTGCTTTTTCCAATTCATTCTATTAATGGTGTAAGCTAAGAATTTGGTTCAGTAAGACCTATGTTTGATTTGTGGCTCATGTCAGTCTCCCCCAGACTGAGAGGCGTCATATAGATAATCCCTGACCTATGGGAGGGTTGCTGCGGTAGAGCATACTTAACCTCAGGTTTGATATGTTTTTATAGCAGCCCTTCTAGTTGAAGAAAAACAGCATTGATGTGTTCCCAATCCAGTTCTCCTTAGCTGTAAGGATAGTGAGTTGGTACCATAACTATGTGTATGTTAGAACATCTTCGAGGCTACACCAGAAATGTGGAAGACTTCTTTGGGAGAGAGGTGGCAAATTATGCCATTGTCAGTCTCCAAAGCGTCCTCCCAACTGTGCACTATAAAGCTGGGATGCAGAAGTGAGAATTCTGTTGGAATGATATTTTCAGAAAAGGAAAATTTCAGGTAAATTATATAAATTTACCACACGACTGTGTACAATACCATACATGACAGTGTAGGACTTTCCATCCTGCGTTTACTGAAACCTCATATGAAAGCTGCAGATAAGGGCTTTTTGTTTTTTAAGAGCAGATGCACATTGTGAGTAATTCAGTTCTGTTTTGGTCAGCAGTTTCAGAGTTTTCTAGCCAATTAGTAATTCACAGTTCTCAGTTCTCCAATAATCTCTGGCAACGTTGGTCTGGTGGACTGGAAATACACCCAAATGCACCAAGCGTTTGTCATGTGATGTCTGAGTGACAGCTGTGTTTGCTTTCCAGAACTGTCACAGCACAATTAGAATGTTTTATATGTATGATAGTCTTCCCCACTGACACACACATTCCTCTCTCTCTTTCTCTCTCTCTCTCCCCCTCCTCCTTCTCAAAACAGAGTATTTTTCTCACCAACCTGCCAACAGATGCACCTGTTTCATTGCTCCCCTTCCACTAGGTAGTGGTGGTCATGCTAGATTGTTAGCTCTCTTCCCTATCCCTTGTCAGATCTTTTAATTATTACACTGCTGCCTAAACATAGCTAAACATATTTGGAGCAATTCTAGCAAGAGTCACATTTAAGTTTTTCATTCATCTTGGGCAAGGGTTTCAAATATTTATTATTAATTATTATTATTATTCTCATTCTCAAAACCATCAAACTTGTTTTCTGCTGCTGTCTAAACCATGGATACAGGATCATACAACTATGTTAGAATAGTTGAGGTTTGACTCTCAAATCTCTCCCTCTTATTAACTTCAGTCTAATGTCTCCAGTGCTGTCTTGTGTATCTCATCCTGATTATCATGATTAGGGTGACAATATTTTCCCAAAGGGAAAATGGGACACCCCACGAGGCTGACCCAAGGCCCTGCCTCTAATCCCCCCCCCAGCAAGGGCTGGCCCAAGCTCCCCCTGTGGCCTGCCCGCACAGGACCAGACTAAGACATGCCACTCTCCCCCTCATGCGGGGCGGACCAATCCCCCCTGCTGCCTGCCCATGTGAGGACAACTAGAGCCCTCTCCTTTCCCCCCCGTGTGCCCAGGGCCGGTTCCAGACGTCCTGCCGCCTGCCTATGTGGGGCTGGTCCAGCCCGAGCCACTGTCCTGAGCCCTCCCTCCCGCGCAGGGCTGGCATTGCCACTTGCCTCCCCTGCCACATTCCAACTGGACAAATGCCCAGTTTTGCCAAAAAAGTTGTGATGGCTGGGACAAGGCTTAAAAAAGGGACTGTCCTGGCCAAAATGGGACATGTGGTCACACTAATCATAATGCCAGTTCAGACATGGCAAAACTGCACACTCTCTTTCCTCTCAAATCCTCACCTCAGTGTCATCATTGACAATTCCATCATCTCTTTTACCAAGCTTGCACCTTCGGTGTGTAATTGGACTCTTCCTCTCTCCTTCTCCAAAAGTCAATCTATTGCCAAATCCTTCCATCTCCAAAATCTATCCTTTACCACTCCATTCTTACCACAAAGTCCTGTCCATGCCTTAGTCCCTTCTTGCCTGGACTACACAAATCTCCTCCTCACTGGCATTCTTGATTCTCCCCTCACTCTCCTTTAGTCCCATGAAGACTTTGCTCTTAAGATTGATCTACCTCTCCTACACTCTACTGATGTTTCTCACTTAGCTTCCTCTCACCTGCTGCATCAGATCCAAACATCTTGTTTTTCCCTTTAAGCTCTGCACAACCGCACCCCTTCTCTGCTCGCCTTTCTTCTTACTCCTTGCTCTGCCTATGTCTGTCCCAAGTTTGCCTGCCTACTCAGATCTTTTAGATCTTTCTCCCACTTTTGTCTTCTCACTGTCATTGCCAGGGTCATTATACTTGAAACCCTCTTGGTATCCAAACACCCACTCACTCCACCCAAGAAGCCTCTCAATGTTAACTCCATCAGAGAAGAAGTGTATTTAATACAAAAAATCTGCACCACTTTGATCAGTGATATTATGCATCTGATCTAAGTGTATAAAGGTTAGGCTAAGCTCACTGGGGCAGAGGTCTTGCCTTCTATATTTTGCACATTGCTGAGCATCACATAACAAGAGTGTTTAACTATGTAGCTCGGGGTAGGCACACGAGCTGATTTTCAGTGGCACTCACACTGCCCGGGTCCTGGCCACCGGTCCGGGGGGCTCTGCATTTTAATTTAATTGTAAATGAAGCTTCTTAAACATTTTAAAAACCTTATTTACTTTACATACAACAACAGTTTAGTTGTATATTATAGACTTATAGAAAGAGACCTTCTAAAAATATTAAAATGTATTACTGGCACACAAAACCTTAAATTAGAGTGAATAAATGAAGACTCGGCACACTACTTCTGAAAGGTTGCCGACCCCTGATGTAGCTATTAGCTCCATTGGAAGCAACACACCTAAATCTCGGCATGCTTACCTGGTGTAACTCAAGTACAACAGAGAAACAATATGAAAAAGACCCTTGGACTTGAAATTATTGGGTTAAGCAAGCACTCAACAGACACTAGATAGCAAGCATTCAACAGACACTAGAGCCAGAGGGTGTAGCTCAGGATACAAACCATAACCCTTGTAGTGCAAATTAAGCTCAAAATAACTTTTTTCTGTTCGAAAATAGTGTTGGAATTTGGCAAATCAGAGAGGTGACCTATGAGACACAATTAATCAATTTTAACAGTTTAGCCATAAAAGTTTGGGAGAAATGTGTCTGCTTGCCAAAGATATCAGCATCCAAAAAAGGATTATCTCTAACATTGGTTAACCATGACCTTTTAAATTCAAGATCAGGTGATCGGTTGAGACAGTTCAACCATACAGATTCCTCAGTTTTCTAACAAATTTCTGCCAAGGTCATAGCAGAATTAAAATTAGTTTTCTTGTATTCATGTTAATGGGTACTACAATGATCACAGATGGAGTCTGGAAAAAAAAGATAATATACCTTCTTGAAAAGGGGAAGTGTGAATTTAAAGGTTACTGTACTTCAAAGGGGAAAATGGGCTTGTGGTGTTTTATGCTTTTTATGATGCAAAAAATAATATGAGCTTTTTAAAGTGTTTTTTCCATTAGAAATTCAGGTCTCGTGTAATTTAGACTCTACTGGGACAAGAAACCTAGTGAATAGCTATTATAATTTGAGTGAAAGCTGAGCAATTGAGAAGGCAAGGGAATCTTATCCCTAATCTACATAGACCAGATCTACATTAGACATTTTTGCTTGTATAACAATGTCCGTCGGTGATGTGAATTTTGATGACATTTTTATACTGGCAAAAGGCCTAGTGTAGACAGTTATACTTCAAAAATGTGCTTTTTCTCATATAACTTATTTAGTTCGGGGAGCTGATATAAGCGATGCTGGCAAAAGCACATTTTTGCTGCTAGAAGTTGTCTACATTAGGACATTTGCCAGTATAGCTATATATATATTTTTGTAAAACTTTAAAGTTGAAAGTTTTCTGGTAGTTTTTGTTTTAATTTCTTAACACTTATTTAATTGAAGTACTAATATTCTGGGAAAGAACTTCTTTGTTAAAGATTCAAAGCTGCAACCCTTACATTGACTCAGCAAAGTTATAAGGTCTACAAACAGTTTTTGTACTAATTTAGCTATTTCAGTCTGGGATGTGATTTTATACTTGTTTTTAAACCGAAAAAGGGAAGGGTGAATTTAAAGGCTACTTTTCAGAGTAACAGCCCTGTTAGTCTGTATCCGCAAAAAGAAGAACAGGAGTACTTATGGCACCTTAGAGACTAATAAATTTGTTAGTCTCTAAGGTGCCATAAGTACTCCTGTTCTTCTTTTTTAAAGGCTACTGTACTTCAAAAGGGAAAATGGGCTTGTGGTGGTTTATGCTTTTTATATGCAAAAAAATATATACTATGCTAAGGAAAATGGCATTTCCCTAAAACGTTCCTTAAAATAAAGTGTTGTCCCTCAATTTGCATGTGGTTTCCCCTTATTTCCACCCAACAACGATGGTCACCTCAGGGGTGGGCTGTAGCCTAGATCTTACCCAGGTTGCGTTCTCAGTGGGTCACAACCATGTCGTGCCAAACTGTGCCGATCCCTTATATTTCACACAGAACACCCTATCACTACGACTCCCAGCATGCATTGCACCGAGGGCCGTTGGCTTTGCTGCCGGAGGCAGAGCACAGCATTCTGGGAAGTGTAGTGTCCATTTGGACGGCCTCGGGCTGCGCCTCTGCGCTGACAGGATTGGCCGATGGCGCCGCCATTCACCCGTCTCCCCGCCCAGCCTGAGGCCGGCTGGCTCTATACAGTCCCCCCAGCCGTCAGCCGCAAATCACAGCAGCCGAGGTGCGTGTGAGGAGACAGGGGCGATTCCCGCCTAGTAGCTGGTCTGGGTAAGATCCGGCCCGGAGGGAGGCAGCGCTGCCTGGGCGGGCGAAGGGAAAGCAGCCTGCACCCTAGGCACGCGGGGCGGGGAGCGGGGGCAGAGCCGGGGGGGTTGGGCGGAGGGGGGCCCTTCTGGGGATCGGGGGGGAGAAATGGCTGTAGGGATGGGGCGGGGGATGAGGGACCTCGCCCTGCTGGGGGTCTGGGCACCAGCGGTCAGGGGTGCGCCGGGGATCGACCCTGTGCTGGGGGCCGGGGCACTGAACTGGGAAAGGGACAGAGCAAAGCTCCGGCCTGTCTGGTCACAGCAGCCCGCGGGAGGCACTGGGTACAGGTACGTTGTTGGCTTTCCTCAGCTCGCTATGGACCTAGACCACACAAAGAGTAGGCAGGGGATGGGGGTAATGTCTCATTCCCACTAGTACTGTACCAAGACCCCTTAAAATCAACAGGCTACAGCTAGTAGTCGTTGACCCACCAGCCAAGGAGTTTTATTCAAGTAGATGAGGGGCTAAGAGTAATTCTGCTTATTAATTCCTGGGTGTCCATTTCAGTATCCAGCCTTTGTTAGTGGTAGTTGCATGAAACAAACCCATGACACAAGAAGGCATAAGTTGTTTTGAGTAGAGAAACGTTTGATCAGCTACAAGATCCAGGTGCAGCAGTTCATACTGAGATAAGGAAATGGTAAGCAGGAACTGAAAGAAAACTGCACCTGCGACTTTCTTAAGGAAACTTTTGCACAAGAGAGAGTTGTGGGGAAGTCACTTAGGAGCCTGTTGTAAGTGATCAGTATCATTAGTAATAATAAATTCATACAACATTTTATGAGCACCACTGACTGACTTAAAAACTAGATCCACTTGACGTCTATTTGTTTCCAGTAGCACCCATCATGTGCTAGGCATCGAATAAACAAAGGAAGCCATAGTGCCTGTGCAATCTAAAAGTAGATGCAAGTGCAGAGGAAAAATATACAAATAAAGTGGTCAAACTGAGGAATAGCTTCAGCTTGAGCATTTGTTTTATGTTAAACATAAGGACCATCACCCGTTGCACCTCAGTCTAGCCGTTATTAATCAGTTTCTCTTCTCATACTTAAAGTTGTTCATCAGCACAGATGAATGTGGAGAGAGGTACTGGCTTTGAAGAGCAGTTCAGGAAAAGCATTCCATGCATAAAGGGAAGGGCATAGAAGAAAGTGTGAACATTTTTGTAGGAGAAGCTGTTTCTTACTGTCCAGCATGCACAGATTTGGTCCTCTAGGACTGTGGTTCTCAACCAGGGGTACACATACACCTGGGAATAGGCAGAGGTCTTCCAGGGGCTATATCAACTCATCTAGATATTTGCCTAGTTTTATAACAGGCTACATAAATGCATTAAGGAAGTCAGTACAAAGTGAAGTTTCATATAGACAATGACTTGTTTATACTTCTCTATATACTATACACTGAAATGTAAGTACAATATTTATATTCCAATTGATTTTATAATTATATGGTGAAAAATGAAAAAGTAAGCAATTTTTCCGTAATAGTGTGCTCAGACACTTTTTTGTATTTTTGTCTGATTTTGTAAGCAAGTAGTTTTTTTTAAGTGAGGTGAAACTTGGGGGTACGCAAGACAAATCAGTCTCCTGAAAGGGGTACAGTAGTCTGGAAAGGTTGAGAGCCACTGCTCTAGGATAAGGTTTTCATTGGAACACTAGTCAAAAGAATTAAAAATTTCCTGTATAGATAATAGACTTTCTCCACACACTGCAGATAAAGTTGGAAATGCCCTATTGCACATAAATGCATTTATTTACAGTTGAGGTGGGCAGTATTAGCTTTATATGAAAATCTGTTAAACATTTATATTATAGTGCCCCAAACTCTAATCAGGATTGGACTGAACACTGTAGAAGTACACAGTATGACACTGTTCCTCCCCTGAAAAGTCTAAAATATAAAATGGCAAGACAAACAGTAATAAACAATCAGAAAAATGTTAAAAGTACAAAGTTTTCTAGTTACTCATTTCCCCAAACCACCCTCCTCGCTGATCAGGTGTCATAACCAACTTGTTCTACCATGGCTGACCAAAGTGCCTATCTTTTACCCTGTTCACGCTCAAAGAAATAGTGGTCTTGTTTACAGAATGATGCATAACACATTATATAAATAATTTCTGCATTGATATTTGTACCTGCAGCTTGGAGTGCGATTTCATGATAAAAAAATACTGACAGAATGTCCCTACATGTTAAGTATGTGAGTAGGTGGATTTGACAGCTGAACCGATTTTACTGAGACCTCGAGAAGTGTCATGTTACAACCTGGACTTCATAGGATCTTAAGAATAGGGCTAGTGGTTTGTCTCAGTCACAGGGAGGAGCTGCGGTCTCATTTTTGCTGGGAAATGGGGGCATGTCACTGTTCCTGCTGTTGTAGGAATGGATGAGCTAGCACTGGGATAGCAGTTTGAAGCAATTTTAATCTTAAGGTTAATTGTTAAATTGCTTTACACAATTTTTATTGTAAAATAAAGGCTGTCTTGATTAAAATGTGGACTGGAATACTTTCTATTTACTGTAAATATGGCCTTTGCACATTTTCAATGACTGTACCATTTTTTGCATAAATAACAAACCACTAATTCCAGTAATAATAAATTCATACATCAGTCACTAGCGGATTTAGTAAAGCTTCATGCAGTAACTATTGATTTCTAACCCCTTCCTCTACTGCTTGCAAAATTTTATATTCTTAAAAGGGAATTAAAGTGGGAAAATCTCCACTGAATTATAGAAATTAGGAGATTTGCTACATGCTGATTTCAGTATGAGCACTTGGCACTTCTGATCCAGTCACTTACCATAGAACCTCGGTTATGAACACTAGAGTTACGAATTGACCGGTCAACCACACGTCTCATTTGGAACTGGATGTATGCGCAACCAGACAGCAGCAGAGACAAACAAAAGCAAATACAGTACAGCACTGTGTTAAATGTAAACTACTAAAAAAAGGGAAAGTTTAAAAAAAAAATTGAGGTAAGGAAACTGTTTCTGTGCTTGTTTTATTTAAATTAAAATGGTCAAAAGCAGCATTGTTCTTCTGCATAGTAAAGTTTAAAAGCTGTATTAAGTCAATGTTCAGTTGTAAACTTTTGAAAGACCCATAATGTTTTGTTCAGAGTTACGAACATTTCAGATTTACAAACAACCTCCATTCCTGAGATGTTTGTAACTGAGGTTCTGCTGTATTTGGGTGCTTAACTTTGGATGCCAACATGTCAATATTTGGGTATTAGTTGCAGAATGAGTTTTATATGGCTCGTGTGTTGGGCCTTCCCCCAGTTTTCCTGGGAAATTCAGCACCTAGATACTACAGTGATTAGCACTATGAAAATACCTTCCATTGGAATGGAATTATGACTTGATTTGTAAACAGGGTGGCCAGTGGATAATGAGAAAAGCAGCTGAAGTGAAGCAAATTACAGTAAAATATTTCCTAGATGATTGGAATTTTGAACTGACAGCTCAATTAGCGTAGCACTTAATCCAAGAAATTAAAAGCTGTTTAGAAAAACTAGATTCCTCCAGATCCAGTGTTTACTCACTAAATTAATTTAAAGAAAGCCAATTACTTATTTCATTTATAGGAGCTTTGCTATAGAGGCTATAGTTTGCCATATTTCAGCTAATGCATTAATAGAAAAACTAGTAAGTACAGTAGAACCTCAGTTACAAACCTCAGGAATGGAGGTTCATAACTCTGAAATATTTGTAACTCAGAACAAAACATTTTGGCTGTTCAAAAGTTTACAACGGAACATTGACTTAATACAGCATTGAAACTTTACTGTGCAGAAGAACAGTGCTGCTTTTAATCATGCTAATTTAAATGGAACAAGCACTGAAACAGTTTCCTTACCTTGTCACTTTTTTAAAAACTTTCCCTTTTTTAGTAGTTTGTTTAACACAGTCCTGTATTGTACAGTATCTGCTTTTTTTGTGCGTCTCTGCTGCTTGATTGCGTACTTCCAGTTTCAAATGAGGTGTGTGTGGTTGACCAGTTAGTTTGTAACTCTGGTTTTCGTAACTCTGGTGTTCTACTGTAGCTGTAAACAACTGCAATGTTTATCATTCTAAATATAGTGAAGACATCTTATAATCGGGTATTAAAATTCCTGTATCTAAGGTGACTAGGTAATTAGATCTAAATTATCACCATAATCTGGGTCACCCAGCACATCATCTGATCTTTGTGTGAATTTTAAACCCTTCAGGATAGAGACATACTGCACATAATGTGTATTCCCAAGGTTCTACTTTATTACTAGACTGAAAATTGCAGTTCTGTGTCTTTTTTTTATTTAAAACAAATGAGGAACTTATTACAATTGTAATATGTTTATTGTGTACCTGTGAATCCTTGGTAATCAAACTAATTGAACAGGTTTCCTGTTGCAATTTGTGACCTGAAGGTATAGCATGTGACAAGGAATATTTTTTTCCTCACATTACTGGTCTGGTGTCCTCTTTCAACACAGCACAGAACACTGTCTTTTTAATCTACCTAACACCTTTCCAACAGTCTAGGCTTGTGCTTCAGACAAACATTTTTTAAAAGTTAGAATCAAGCAGTGACTTCGGTATAGCAGCTTTCTTTGTTACACATTTGCTGTTTGAGTTTGTTCTAAAAGCTATTTGGAAAACCCTGCAGATTTTAGCATTTGTATTTTTTTTTTTTTTTTTTTTTGCAATTTGCTAGTATTGCTCTGTCTAGTTTAATTACTTTTTTTCTGTTCTAAATTTAAAACAAAGTAACTAAACCATGAAACAGAACAAGAAAGACAAATAGGACTGTTGAAAAGTAAACACTGCAAATGTTGTATAGAAATTAGTCTCTATTTAAAAGTTAAGGTCTATTAGACATTGAGCTGATCTCCATTCTGCTTTGAGATCTTGAATATGCCAATGACACTGCCTTGTTGACTCAGTTTGGTGAATCACTACAGTTGATGGCCAATCTGGTTGAGCAAGAAGCAGCACACATTGGTCTGCTTATTAATCCAGATAAAATTAAGTTCCTGGCCATTACCATCAAGCAGACTCCAGCTCCAGATTACAACCAGCTCAGTATTAACCTGTCAAGAGAGACGTTGAGCAGGTGGCAGCTTTTAAACATTTGGGTAGAGTTATAGATAGTGCTGCAGGGTGCTTGAAAGATGTAGACACATGTATAGCAGCAACTGCTGCCATGTTTTGGGCCCTTCAACAGGCTCTGTGGCGTGGTTGTGGCATCAAGCTTGCTGCAAAGCTGCAGATCTATAGAACCACTGTTATATAGACTGTCATGTGGAAGTGGAAGGTGGGCACTGAAGAAAGCCAAAAAACACTCCTTTGAAGTTTTTGATTCTCGTAATCTTTGTCAGCTGTTTCATATCAAATAGCAGGACAAGATCAGAAATGAGGTTATTTGAAGCCAAGCCCAGCAACTGCCACTATCAGCACTGGTTTGGTTTTGATGGCTTTCTTGGTATGGACATATTAGCATGAAGACCAACAAAATTCTGAAGCATGTGTAGCAACAAATACAACTATATGGCTGGTGATCATGTAGTCAGGAAAAGCTTTGGTGGTGTGACAAGATTGCCAGTGGTGGACAAATATTGAATAGATCATTTTAAGCACCTTGCCAGAGATTGGTTTGGGTGGTGCTCAATTTGCCAGGAGGCCATAATACTTTGGATTTGCCATATTGTTGATAGGAATAGGCATTATTTGGTTTCCTCAATATAATTTACAGTGAAAAATTAATTTACATGTCCTAAATGCCCAGTCTTTGGTATTTTTTTTCCCTGTACATGTCTGCCCAAGGCAGGTTCTAGAATAGCAGGCCTGGGGCCATGTGGCCCTCTAGTTATCCATGTAACAGTTATAGCACAAGATGATTATCAGCTCTATCTGAAAGGGGACCAGCATTAGAATGGGAGTAGTTTAGTCTTCATTCCCATTCAACTCCTTGGCTTGTCTACTGAGACTAACTCATGCCAATTATAGTGATGGTTTTTGATGTCTGTTAGAAACTGGACAAGAGATCCACCACCTCATTTCACATAGGCCGCTGAGCAAGGATCAGATGATCTCAGTCACGATTGACATGACCTGGATTTGAACTAATGACCTACATCTATAGGAGAACTAAGTATTCTGTGAAAGGCTTAGTTTCTAATTTTTAATCCTCTCATCTATTTCCTCTCAGCAGTTGTCATAAACAAGAATCACTTATCTTGACTTATTAACATCATCTGGATGTTCTGCCTCAGTGAACAAATTAGGAAAAGTTTCCTGCAAAAAACAAATGCTGAGGTCTGAAGGATCTGTTAGCATGACATTTAACTGGTAGCATAGAATTAGACCCAAGTTGGTTAAATTTTAGGACTACCAGAGAAAGGAAGAGAGCCTGAGTATAGCTATAGTCCAAAAACCTCTGATCATGAAACCAAATTTGGCAGGGGATTGTAAGGCACCATGTAAACTTATGGTATTTCACAGATGAGTAAATATCTCTGCCTGGACCTCAGATCTGTTGTTCACAGCACAATTATGTACTTTGTGTGCATGCTGTAAACATGGCATCTCTCCAAGACAATGGCTGTTCTGTTAAGATTAGCTCTTAAATTATGATATGTCTGAAACTTCTGAAGGGAGTGGCAAAATGGACAATTTACAGTTTTTGTTGGTGGGCTAGTTTGTGTTCCTGTAGAATGCAATAGGTGTTAAAACTGTAACCATCTAGTTGTAGACAAACTTTGCTTGTTAGTTCCTTATATGCTGAAGGAAGCAAAATGTTTTTTTTAGCTCATTAACAAAAGTTACTGCAATTGAATGAAGTAGCTAATAATTCAGTCTAATAAATCCTAAATAAATTTTAAGCATGCACTTCCACACGTTTGCCTGCAGTGGTTTAAGCCATGGAGAGACGAATCACAAGTGTTCTAGGATCTAACAAGCTTTAGGAAGAAGACAAAATAGTAACACTTCTTTGGCTTTGATTCTCTCTTACCCCTATCTCTGTATTGGAATTTGTCAACACAAAGGTCACAAGCACTTCTGGTTAATAAGAAATGATCTGATGTGATCCCCTGCACTGTGTGTGTGTGTGTCTGTCAGCCCATTAAAAGTTTTCCCTTCTCTTTTCAAAGGTATATTCTCTTTTGCTAAACTATTGACAGAATTATTGGTGGCCTGTAGAGCCAGTCTTGAAAAGGACTTGTGCTATGTGCCATTCACAAATGCTTCACGATCGCACACTGCAATTTCAGAAGTGATGTTGGCTACTTTGCTTTTTTGGGGTACTTTGGTAGTCAATGGGGCAGATGGTTTTGGTACAGTGAGGAACTGAAGCTGGTTGTGCCTAGTCAGTGATCTGGTAAAGGCATAATGGTGACATGCCCACTATCCAGTGTTAGTACAGACTACGGCTTGTGAGCTGGTGGTTTTGCTCCTCAGAAAGCAGTGCTGAAGCATACTGCCCCCCCCCCAACAACTTTATATATATCACAGTAATGTTTAGCTACCAAAAGTTGGTTTTGGTAACTGGATTTTTGTAAAATGCTGTTTATTTAGGGCTGCTGGGGGGAAGCATCTCATCTTTTTTTATGTTACACCAAAGGTGAATGATTATTATGAAGGAAAATAATTTGATTTACTAAATAACATTAGATGCAGCAGACTTGCGCTTCTGTGGCAAAAAATTATAGAATTATTTTGGTTTAATATGACCTATGCTGTTTGTAGCATACTGATTTGATAGCACCTTACACCCACTTTGCACCAACATAAAGGATTACATGGAGCAGAGCAACAGAATTTCTCTGTTTCTCCCCCAAAACAGTAACACTACTTCCTTCTGCCTCTTCTAGCTGAGTGTTTTGGAAAGGGCTGTGAAGGGTGAATTGACACTTTGTGCCTGCATTGCTGCATAGCAGCTGTGATGCTGCTCATTGGCTGCTCCTTTCCCAGTTGTAAATTGAAGTTCTCCAAGCTCTGTTCCCCAAACAGGAAGTGGAATTGAAGTCTGCCTTTTTGGCTGGCACCACCACCAGGGATTGAAGTGGGGATTTCCAGAACCGACAGTATTTGACCTAAAGAGCCCATGCTCCTAGCTGGGGCTCATATGCTCCGTGGCGGCGGCGGGGGGAAACAACCTGGAACATACTCACCAGTGAATTACATAAGCAGGGACTGAAGAAACAACACATTTTTCATTCTATTTTATGAAAAGTCTGATGGGTTTTATTTCAGAAGATCTTTATCTGTAAAATTTGGTTGATAGTAATACTCATTTCACATGTATGGGTCCTAACCAATTTACTAGCTATTGTAGAACAAAATATCCAAGTCTTTTGGCTTCATTTATTTTGGTCCATTTCAGATTAATTTGTATTCTTTCAAAGACTTTTATTCTAGGTAATTGTATTTTCACTTCAATGTCAAACTAATAGGAACTGAGTCTCGCCTGTATTGCAATGTGCTATATTTTTAAAATGCAGAAATTGCTGTTTTGGCTTTATTCTGCTGTCTTCTGACTTAGTCTTTCAAATTTATTCCTTAGTTTCTGGAGTTGTGGAGTAAAGAAAGAAAATGATTTTGAAAGCAATTGTATTGCTAGGCTGTATCTTGGGAATCAGCACATTTCCTCTCGAAGATCCTGAAGATGGAGGCAAGCACTGGATTGTCATTGTAGCAGGGTCAAATGGCTGGTACAATTACAGACACCAGGTAAGAATGACCTGTCCAGTTCATTGACATTTTTAGGAGTGTTTCATGGAATATTATACAAATACCAGTCACTGAGCAATGTAGTTTCTTCAAATACCTGTCTCAAACTTAGTTAAATGCTCAAATGTCAGAAGTATTTACTGTGGTATGTAGCTTATCACTTAAATTAGCTTCTGTACCAGATGACTGGAGGATAGGTAGTGTGACACCAATTTTTAAAATAGGCTCCAGAGGCAATCCTGGCAATTACAGGCCAGTAAGACTAACTTCAGTACCAGGCAAGTTAGTTGAAACTATAGTAAAGAACAGAATTATCAAACACAGATGAATATGATATGTTGGGGAAGAGTCAACATGGTTAAAAGACAGGAAACAAAGAGTAAGAGAATAAAAAGGGACAGTTTTCAGAATGGAGAGAGGTAAATAGTGGTGGTCTCCAGAGATTTGTACTGGGACCAGTACTGTTCAACATTCATACATAATCTGGGAAAAGGAGTAAACAGTCAGGTGGCAAAATTTGAAGACTATACAAAATTACTTATGATAGTTAAGTTCAAAGCAGATTTACAAAGGGATGTCCCCAAACTAGGTGACTGGGCAATAAAATGGCAAATAAAATTCACTGATAAATGCAAAGTAGCAGATTGGAAAACATCATCCAACTATACATACAAAATGATGGGATCTAAATTAGCTGTTATCACTCAAAGATGTTGGTGTCATTGCGGATAGTTCTCTGAAAACATCTGGTCAGTGTGAAGTGGCAGTCAAAAAGCTAACACAATGTTGGGAACCACTAGGAAAGGGATAGATAATAAGACAAAAAAATATCATAATGCTGCTATATAAATACATGGTGCACCCACACTTTGAATACTGCGCACAGTTCTGGTTTTCCCATTTCAAAAAGATATATTGGAATTGGAAAAGGTACAGAGATGGTCAAAAGTGATTAAGGGTATGGAATATCTTCCATATGAGGAGAGAGTAAAAAAGACTATTCGGCTTGGAAAAGAGACAACTAAGGGGGAGGGAATATGCTAGAGGTCTATAAAATCATGAAAGGTGTGGAGAAACTGAATAAAGAAAGTGTTATTTAGTCCTTCACATAACACAAGAACTAGGGGTCATCCAATGAAATAACTAGGCAGCAGGTTTAAAACAAACAAAAGGCAGTACTTCACACAACGCACAATCAACCTGTGGAATTTGGGGGATGTTGTGAAGGCCAAAAGAATAACTGGGTTAAAAAAAGCTATAAAAGTTCATGGAGGATAGGTCCATCAATGGCTATTAGCCAAGATTGGCCAGGGATGCAACCCCAGGCTCTGGGTATCCCTAGCCTCTGAATGCCAGAAGCTATGTGCTGGGATGACAGGGGATGGATCATGTGATAATTGTCCTGTTCTATTCATTCCATCTGAAGCACCTGGCATCAGCCACTATCAGAAGACCTGGGCTAGATGGACCATTGGTCTGACCCAGGATGGCCATTCTTATGTTCCTATGTAAGTGTTGAATTAGTCTGGGCACAAAAAAATTTCTGCTTTCATCTCCCTTTCAGTTCCAGATTAACAGATGTTTCCTTTTGTCATGTATTTGTTTAATTTGGAATGTTTTTTTTCCCCTGAAACTAAGTAAAATGCATAAATAAACTTTACTAATCTAAAAGCCAATTTCTACTTGATCTTTCCTATTATCATTCTAACCCTCCACCAACTTTCCACTGTTGCTTTTACTTTATTTTCTTGCTCAGCCCTCTTCTTTCTTGACTTAACAAGCCAGAATAGCGTCCTCCTCTTTAAAAAGTAAATAAATAAAGGCCAGTGAAGGCCATTATCATCATCATCTTGTCTGATGTCTTCCTAACAAGTCATAAAATTTCACTCAGCCATTACTACATCAAATTAAATAACAGATGATTGAACTAGAGCAGGTTTTTCTGAAAGCCAATTCTGTATGCTCTTGGCCATTATGTTTCCTCGACTCTCACTTCCAACTATTTGGCGACCCCCCCCCCCCTCACCTTTTACATCCCTACCAGTAAAACATTCAGTTAAGTCTCACACTATATAGGTGTCCTGTTCAAGTACTTGGTCCTGGGACATCTAAGCTTAAGGGTTTTGAAGGCCTGCTTTAAGATATGCAGCAACAAAGCCTCAAAACGTAACTTCACCAGCTCCCTTACACACAGCACTCTGGTGGGAGAACACTCATTTAAAAAGACGGAGGTAGGAATAACATTGTATCTAAAATCTTTAGGAAAACTTGTTCCTGTGCAGGCTCAGTAGCAGCTTTTAAAAGATAGCGATTGTTATCCAAATGGTAGGGTTTTTTGCAGGCTAGAAAAAGGATTTCTATCAATAGACCCAAGTTCCCTGTAAGCTGTGCAGTGGCTCAGCAGCCTATTTAGTGCCACACAGGTACTTAGGGAACCCGCCCAGGGACCTGCCAGTCCCATCATTTTCTAAGTGTATATCTTGGGAATCTTGTTATTTTAATCAACATGAAATGAAGCAAGAAGAAAATATCCTTCCATTAAATAAAAATGGGAACCTCATCAAAAAGTGCTATCAAGGTTAAGAAAATCAAAACAACAACCCTTTACAATTTCACAGCTTCCAATACTTATTGGAGACCTTCTTTATAATAGAATTGGTCTAGCCAACATACAGTAAAACCTGCTTTAATATCGCCTTGAGAGACCAATCAAAACCAGTTGCCCAGTAGGCCTAACCTTTAACTAAAGGAACAAAATAGTACTTTGGACTACTATCATACCTTCCATCTCAGAGCATGATATAAATATTGTTTATGCCTTACAACATACCTTTGAGGTAAGTATTTGTTCCCCAGTTTCCAGATATAAACTGAAATATGGTGAAAGTTAAATGATTTGGCCAAGTCACGTGCTAGAGCCAGGAATAGAACTCAGGTCTTGACTCCCAATCCCATGCATCCTCTCTTACTAGAAATCCTTAAATACTTTAAAGTGCTCATGTAGACACTGAGTTGCTTGGTGGAGATAAAAGAAAGGGAATTCTAGAGCCCCCTAGAAATGAGCTCAAAATTATTCCAGAGGAAGGTGTGTCAAAGATAGTGTTGTGACAGACTATACTTGCAGATAGAATTTTTATCCTATTGACAGTAATTAATTCAGCTAGGTTTTTAATCAAATCCACTGCTCATTTGTCAGCTTTGTGTAACTTGGTTGCTATTTCTGGCAGAGAAATTGAAGAGGAATACATCACATCTTGTACCTGTTAATTAAATATTTCCGCTCACAGTC
This sequence comes from Trachemys scripta elegans, assembly GCF_013100865.1. Lineage (NCBI taxonomy): Eukaryota > Metazoa > Chordata > Testudines > Emydidae > Trachemys > Trachemys scripta. The sequence goes on from NC_048301.1 coordinate 29,821,002, forward strand.
CAGTCTGTGCAAATTAAATTACAAGATGTGAATTGTCCTCAGCAGTATATCTGTTACTTAGCTTGTCTGCTTTCATTGCCTCACTGAATGCTATTCTTTGAAAGCTTAAGGTTTACTTCAATTGCTGTTGTTAACTCAGTAAAGTATGATCACCCACAGCTTATTTTGTCAAGTAAGCTACCGAGATTGCCTTGGACACCTGAGCTGTTAAACATAGGGTGGGGTGGGGGAAGCAGACAGTCCATTTACACTTCATGCAAGATGCAAATTTCAAGTAACGTACATTTATACATAATCTTGTATCCTGAATTATTTCAACGCATGTTGCATGCTATCTTGTAGCCACCTGCAACAACTCCACTCTAGCAACTTATTAGCGCACAACATGCTACAGAACAGCGGGGGTCTTGTGGGGGGGGGAGGAAGGAACATTTTGATCAAGGACTCTGAAGCTAACCCTCCTCTTCTATAAAGTACCATGGGATTTTTGATATCCATGCTGAATGGTTGAGACCTCACCTTTTAAAATATTATGTGAGATTCCATACACAAAATACTGCAGGGAACTCAGTTTCCATACTGTACCTTGTAAGGATGAAGGAATGAGTCATCCCTGGTAGGTTATGAACCTATAGTTTCAAGTAATCTAAGGCCTTTTATATACTTGAGATTTGGTGTCACTGCACTGGTGCAAACCCCAAGCGTAAGCCAGGCAAGTGCAAATTGTTGCATTCCTTATCTACACTAGAGATTTGCACCTTGAAGCTACAGTTTCTGGACATGATGGCTGAATTGGAATTAGTTCCAAATAAAGCCAAGACTTAAGCTATTCATTTATTTTCATCTTTCATAAACAGATCATCTTGGCACCTTGACATTTTTATAAAACATACACAACCCAAAGTAATGAGCTTGTCCCCGCTGCAAAGTTAACTTGAGTCCCTCTACATCGAGTCCCTCTACATACTCCCCTTACCTCAGGAATATGGCGTTTTTAACTCAAGATAGTTGGCCTGTCAGGGGTATAGAGTAAACCTTGAGTTAGCACAATTCAGCAGCTGCTAACGTGACTACTCTGCAATCCTCTAATGCCTTCCACAATTCTCCATGGGTGCCCAAAAAGGACAGACAAGTTCTCAGAGAGAGAGGCTCAATTTATAGCACTGGCACTCACATATGAGGCACTAATACTAATATCCCTGTTTTTTTTGCATCTTGTGTTGTGTAGTGTGACTGCTCTTGCTCAAGCTAGGCTCATGTCAGTTAACGGCTGTGAAGACACACCCAATAAAACAAACATGCAGTTGGCCTCACAACAACCCGTCCTAAATGACAATATAATCCACCAGAGTATAAACAAATAAAGAACATGGATCAGCAGCGTAGCGGGGGTGCTAAGGCAGGCTTCCTGCCTGTCCTGGCATCACGAAGCGCACTGCACCCTGGAAGTGGCCGCAGCAGGTCCAGCTTCTAGGCGGAGGCATCCAAGCGGTCCGCGTGGCAGGCACCCCCTCGCCCCCAGCTGGGAACCGGCCAATGGGGGTGCAGAGCTAGTGCTCGGGGCGGGGGCAGCGTGTGGAGCCTTGTGGTTCCCCCCCATCTATGAGCCAGACCTGCTGCTGGCTGCTTCTGGGGCACAGCATGGTGTCAGAACAGGTAGGGACTAGCCTGCCTTAGCCGGGCAGCACCATTGATGGGACTTTTAATGGCCCTGCTACCAGAGCTGCCGTGACCCAGTGCCTTACACTGGGTCGCAGCTTGCAGTTTGAAAACCACTGCTATAAGAGGTAGCAATAGAATCTGAGGTCTTCATCTCTGGGAAAACAGCTGAAGAAAACTAAGTGAAATCCTCCAACAGGAAAATTCAAATGCTGAAGACAAAAATAAATGTACATAAAATATCTGAAATCTGTTGTCTTGGAATTTGCTAAAAAGAACCAGTTTTGCACTTTTCCCCTACCATGCTTTCCAGCACTGTGTGCCATTTAAAGGTGGAAAAGATATACATTGAGTAGCATTCCCTCAACATGCCGGATAGAAAAGCTTTTACTGTATTAGGATCCCTACTGTAGACAGCTAGTTTTGCTGCTGGTGTCATTTTTAGCACCCTGTCATTTAACTTGCTAGGAACAAGTCTAACGGATGTGGTTATGAATGCTCTAATGGCAGCCTTGTCTACACTAGCGCTTCCAATGTTGCTAACACTGTTACAATTAAACCAATGTTAGCAACTGGGAAATGTTTCTAACGTATCCGCAATACAGATCAGGCTATTGAACCAGTGAAGCACAGTTAGGGAGGTTAATGAAACAACAGCAGGTATTTTAAGAAATAGTTGACATTTTTAATAGATATTAGTGAAGTATTCTTATAGCCATCAGAGATGCTATAGCCCCTCATTTATTACTTCAGATCACTGCAATGTTCCTTTAATAGGACACAAACCTAAACATTTACTATAGTGGAGCCAGCAATTCTTACACATTCTTGGGAGATTTTGCAGCTTGATATTTGCAGAAAAAACATGCAGCCTGATACCAACACTAATGAAATATTACAGGCATGATAGAAGATGGGGGGGCATGCTGTATTTAGGGATTTTCTCATTTATAAAATGGTTTTGGTTTCCATCTCCATGATGAAGATGCAAACATAATGGAACCCACACTCCATTAGCCATAGCAGCTCCAGCCAGCCCTCCTAGCACAAAAGTGGGAACTCCATCCCTCCTTATCCCCTACACAGGTGGTTTTGACTTTCAAGTTTAAAGGATACCATTTAAAAGCTATTGTCGTTAAACATGAACAGGGTAAGATCAGGTCTGCATTAGAAACTTTGCCAGTATGTGCTGAGTCTACCAGCTTCTATACAAGGAGCCCTTTACTGGTATAGCATATTGGCAAAGTGCTCCTATTGTGAACGCAGATTGCTGGCAAAGCTGTATAGTAAAACCACTCGCCATGAACAAAACAAGCTGTCTGGGTAAAATGAAGCTTTGTCCATCTCGCTGTGCCTATATGAGGGGCTTTTTACCAGCACAGCTATGCCAGTCAGGATCCAGTGCTCCAGTCTGACACAGCTGTGCCAGCAAAAGCACCTAGTGTAGACCTGGCCATAGTAATGTCAGCAGGGGTACATGCAGAAATTTAACTTTGACCCCTTTTGGTGGTGGTGGGGTACATGTTCTGTGCCTTCCCCTCGCCCCAGTTTTGGGAGGAATCTCTCTTCCTGTCCCCCTGGCTGGAGCTTGCTAACTTTGACACTCAGAGCACTGGGCAGAAATCACATTGCGTCAACAGCCACCGTGGGCCTTCGCAATGCTTTGTTTTAAACAGTCGTATTCCCCTGATCCGCACCAGTTCTAAGCTGCCAGCACTGGCCAAGGTAGAACACTGCCCCCGCCCCTCATCTCCATGGAGGGGGAGAGGCAAGCGACCCCGCCACAGCTGGGGTGATCCACAGGAAGGGCCCAGCTCATATCCAGAGTCATTCTCCCCCCCCCCGGGAGAGGGCAGCGCCTCATCCAGCCGCGGCTCATGCCCAGCCCTGCTTTGCGCCTCAGCCCTCCTCTGGCCCTGGCAGGAGCTCGCTCTTCCCTCCCAACCCCTGCCCTAGCCCAGTAGGAGCTCGCTCTTCCTTCCCCGTCACCACAGCCCCGGGGCTGAGAGAAGCTCACTCTCCTATCCCTGCCACTGCTACCCCAGGGCTGGAGGAGTTTTGTGCACCTGACAATTATTGGGGGGGGGGGCCGTGCCACTGCTTCTCCCCCAACTTGTGCATGCCCCTGAATGTCACTTAGGACTGAGACATTTCTAAATTGCCAAAAGCCCTATTCTCAATGCAGTTATACTGGCATGAAAGCTTATTTTGCTCGCCAAACTGGACCAAGCTACACCTGCAAAAGCACTCTTGTCACTATAAGCTGCATCAATGCTAGCAGGCCTTTTTATCTGTATAGCCATACTGACAAGCCTTTTCAAATATAGACCTGGCCATGGGTGGTGGGTATGGTAGGCGGGGGAGGCCATGCCTCCCCAAACAGTCTAGCATGGCCCTGCCCACGCTCCACCAGGCCCCCTCCTGCCTGCTGCTCCCTTCTGTGGCCAAGAGCTGGGGCCGGGAGGTTGGGGCCTATGGTGTGCAAGGCCATGCCATGCCATGCCACCTGACCTCCTGGCACTGGGACCATGCTGGGGCTGGGACTGGGGGCTCCCCGGCCGCGCTGCCTGCCCAGCGCTGGGGCCGGAGGCACTCTGGCCACGCTGCCCACCTGCCCAGCACTGGGGCGCATGGTGGGGTGGTGTGCTGTGCTCTGGGCTCCGGCAGAGGAGCAGAAGGGGCAGGGCCTCAGACAGAGGAGGAAGGGGTGGGGGCTAGCCTCCCCCTAGGGCGCGTTCGCTCGCCACCCATGGACCTGGCCAAAATAACTAGTCACTTTTGAAAGTCTTGGCTATGTATGCCTTCTTGTTCCATTCTTTATGCAAATGCAGCTGAGGAAGAAATGAGGAAACCTAAAAGCTTGAGGTGCAGTGGAAAAACCCCAGTCTCCTTCCAGGCAACACAGCGTGACAGCAATTTCTCTCTGAACAATGAGTAAACAAATGAATTCAGTTGTCATTAAGAAGAATGTCTCCCACTGTTTTTAAAAAGTGCCTTAACTCCTACTGAGGCTAGGTCTGCACTGCACAGTTAACCCAGAATTTTGAGGCCTAGATCAGCCTCACCCAGGTGTGAGCATCTCCACTGGAAACCATAGCTGAATTACTGTGTCCTGAGTGTTTCTGCACTCACCCGTGTGCTGGCAAAAGATTCTTAAGTAGACTTGGCCTTTGGGAGCCCAAAATGAGATGCTTTAAAGGGATCTGATTTTTAGAGACTGGATACTTACGAATTTTTGAATATCAGACTCCTTTAAAGTATGTTTGGGGTCCCAAAAAAATCACTACTCACTTGAAAACTTTGGCCTATTTTAGACAAAAATGGATTTTTTTTTAACAGTTTTTTGAAAGATCCGATTGGCATCTTATTCACAAAGGATTCAGTCATCTTTTTTGTGGTGACTGAGAAATCTCCGAAGAGTTGTTCAGTGATTTACGTGTACCTTTATTTTGGGCTGCCTCTAAGGGTATACCTATATGAAATATTTTTCCAGTTATACCAGTGTAATTACACCAGTATCTCTCTCATTATTCTGGAATAAGAGTGCTTTTTTGACATAGCTTGAACTGCTTCCAAAGTGACAGACTAAACCAGAAAAAGACCTTCTTTTACCAGAATAAAAGTAGCCACATGGGGAGTTGTGGTGGTATGACAGTGGTTTAAATTCACACCCTATGTTGTGTGGGTGTGACTTCCCCATGTAGATAAGCCCTAAATGTACAGAGGCAGCAGATGACAATGGTTAGGAAGCTGCATCAGTTATATTGTTTTATAGAAAAGAGCTAGTGTTTTGCACTGAGGTTTTACAGTGTTAACACCTGAATGGTTGGCATTACCCTTATTTCCACTGCGGTAAATGAGTCCTATGAAGAAAAAAAAAAAAAAAAAAAAAAAAAAAAGATAGCATATTGGAAAGGACACTGATGAGAAAATGAGTTGCTCTAGTCTGCTTTGAAAGTACATATAATTAAAAAAACCTACCAAAAACAAACACTGCACACACAATCTCCCCCCAGCCCCAGGGGGAGGGAAGAAGGAGGGGGGAGAGAACAAGTGAATTACAGGACAGATGTTAGTCACATTTCTTAAGATTCTTACTGGAAGGCCTTCAGATACTTAAACGATGAGGACTGTTTAAGAACAGATATAGAACAGAATAACGTGAAAAGGAGTTCCAGAGAGCAGATGCAAGAAATGTAAATGATAAAGTGTGGTGCTAACACCGAAAGGAGTAAAACAGTCACGCAAACAACAAACATGGCTATGAGAACAGTGCAGGAGGATGTGTTTGGGGGAACATAAGTAATCAAAATGAGATTTTAGACATACCAAGCGGTAGTAATGGCACCAAAGTGCTGAGGAGGAGGTTGAAAAGGGCAGAGAAAAGATGCTGAAGCAATACTGGGGGAGGAGAAAGGGCCACAGTATGGAGAAGGGTATAACAGGAGCAATAAGTGGCAAATAATCTAGCTGAGACTGCTGCCCTATCTAGATTAAAATGATGTAAAGCCTAGCCTACAGTAGTTTACCAGCATAGCTATGTCAGTTAGGAGTGTTATTTTTTTAACCAATATAGCTATACCAGTAACAGCTGTAGCCTAAATACAATTATACCGGTATACCTGTGCTTATACTAGCATAGCTTATGCCAGTTCCACAACCTGGAATAAACTATACCAGTATAAACACAGTTTATATATATTATCAGTAAACTGATATAACTGAATCCACCTGATAAGGTTTTGATGGTTTAACTATGCAGGCAAAGCCTAATCTAGACAAGGCCTAAAACAGAATATGCAAATCCTCACTTTTTGCCTTTTAAATGTCCCCAAAATAGCCCCTCCTTTCTTCAACTGACCTCTGTTCTGATTAGTAGCAGTAGTACTAGGAGCACATGGAGGCCTGATGAGGTGCCATTTATGCCTAGTGCTTTACAATCACAGGGTAAAAAGATATTTCCCCCAAAAGTTTTACCATGTAATTAAGTCAAGATGTAATAAGTGAGTGTAACAAGCAATAAAGAAAAGAAGAGAGAAGACAAAGGAAATTCATACAAACCAGTTTACAAAGGCTAGTTATGTCCACAATTGAATGGTTCTGAGTTGGTTAATATTTGTACATCAGAAGGTTTTATTGTCCCATCTATTTGGAGCTTGTTTTTACGGGAAATGTACTATAATTGTACCACTATAGTTATATTGGTATAATTCCTAGTGCAGACACACTTACTCCAAAATAAGAGTGCCTTTCTCTAATTTAGTTTATGTCAGTATTGTGTAGTTCAGTTATACTGGTATGGTTATACTGATAAAGTTCCCTGTGTAGCTAAGCCCATAGCCATTTACTGTAGGCACCACAGAAGACGTAGATCTTTGGGGAGGATTTCAAGGTCAGAAGAGTGACTGCACAGATTAGTGCTTTCCAGTTCTCTTTTTCCCTAGCAAACCTCACACACTTCTGCTTCATATCTTATGTTTTTACCTTGATCTCTCCTATTCTTGTCTTGTCTGTTGTCAAGATCTGTGTTTAATGTAAACAGTTTGGGGCAGGGACTGGTGAAGTGCCATACAGATGTCTATGTTGAAATATAAATATTAAAGTTTACAGAGCTGGGAGGAAGAAAATCTAGTCTGATGTAACAGGAAATATAACTCCTTTAGTAAGGACGGTTAGATTTCCAAAGTAAATCATGTGAAGAGATTGTGTTACAGCAGATTTTTTTAAAAACATGGAATGTACCTCACCTTTTCCTGGAATCTTGCACAATTACCATCCCTTCTCTGTGTCAGACTAGACTATGAAGACAGGGCTTTTCCTATATTATTAACATTTCACTAGTTTAACTAAATTGATCTAATTAAACCAGGTCAAACCCCTAATGTAGACACTCCTAAACCAGTTTAATCTTTGCTTAGCATGTGCTAATAAATTACTGATTTAAGCTAAACCAATAAAAGTGAGGTTTAATCATGTTTCAGTGTCTACATCAGGAGTTCTCTGGTTTAATTGGATTGATTTAAATTAAATCTGTGCAACTTTTCTAATGTCGACTAGATTAGGGGTGGGCAAACTATAGCCTGCGGGCCGGATGCAGCTGCCAGCTGTTTTAATCCAGCCCTCAAACTCCCGCTGGGGAGCAGGGTCTGGGGATTGCCCCCCTCCGACGCTCCAGCCAGGAAGCAGGGTCGGGGTCCACTCCACGTGGCTCCCGGAAGCAGCGGCATGACCCCTCTCCAGCTCCTATGTGTAGGGGCAGCCAGGGGGCTCCACTCTGCACGCTGCCCCGGCCCCAAGCACCGCCCCCACAGCTCCCATTGGCTGTGAACCGTGGCCAGTGGGAGCTGCAGGGGCAGTGCCTACAGATGGGGCAACATGCAGAGCTGCCTGGCTGCACCTCGCATAGGAGCTGGAGAAGGAACTGCTTCCAGGAGCCGCTTGAGGTAAACGCCGCCTGGAGCCTGAATCCCTGAGCCTCTCCCCATGCCCCAACCCCCTGCCCCAGTCCTGATCCCCCTCCCACCGTCCAGTCCCCTCGGTCCCAGCCCAGAGCACCCTCCTGCACCCCAAAACCTTCATCCCCAGCCCTACCCCAGAGCCCGTACCCCCAGCTGGAGCCCCCCCCCCCCCCCCGCACTCCACCTCCCTGCCCCAGCCCGGAATCCCCTCCAACACCCTGAACTCTTCATTTCTGGCCCCATTCTAGAGCCAACCCCCAAGCAGAGCCATCACCCCCTCCCTACCCCAACCCCAATTTTGTTAGCATTCATGCCTGCCATACAATTGCTATTCCCAGATGTTGTCCTCGGGCCAAAAAGTTTGCTTACCCCTGGACTAGATTATAGGAAGGGCTTAGAATTAAAACCAAACAAAGAAAAAACAAACCCCACCACCACACAGCATAACCTGAAAGAAAACCTCTCTTGATGTAATGCTGTTTGAAGTTCCACTGAAATGTTGAAAAATGCATTTCTGGAAAATGTCAGTTATCTAGGGGTAGTTATCTATTTTGTCAGTAGTCCATTAAATCATCAACAGATTGTAGAGCTAAAATAATTTGTTCGTGAGGGAAGTTTCTAAAACAAAGTATTAGTGCTTTCCTAGTGGAGGTATGTATTTTTAATATAAGATCACTTTAATGTACATTGTAATTTCTGTTATAAAAAAAGAGATTTAACTATAGCAGCCGTGTCTCTCTTTAAAGGAAATCTGCACATTCATATCCTTTTTATAATAAGGGCAAGAGTTTGATTAGAAATTCTGTAGTTCAGCTTTTCACAGAAATTCTGTTTACATACCCTTAAGATACTTAGGGTTATTTCACAAGGAATGTGTAATAAGGTGGGGGAGAATCTTTCCTAGCTCAAAACTCTGATCGAGTTAATTTTTCAGATGTCAGACCACATAAATCATAACTGTTTAGACCAACCATTTAGTCATTTAAGGCCTAATCCAGCGCTCACTGAAGTCAAGGGGAGTCTTCCATTGACACGGCTCGACTTTGGATCAGGCCTTCAGTGCATGGGATTTTAGTTTAGATTTCTTTGCGGAAGGCATTATGTTCCCAGTAACGTTTCACTGAAGTCTATTGTGCATAAGAAAGCTCTACAAAAACATTCATGTAATTAATGTCTTTTTTCCACAATCAGGACTTGGAGCAATTGGATTTTAAGTGTACAGTGATGGGTACTAATACTGTCAGTAGCCATTTCTGTGCTATAATCTAATTGTGCCAAGCCCTGACTGGAAAAAAATATTTGTATTACCATAGCAGGCAGGAGTCCGAGTAATGGACCAGAAGGACCCTGTTGTGCTAGACCAGCGTTTCTCAAATGCAGCCATCGTGACCGCATGTGGCCACTAGGGGCTTTTCTTGTGGCCACAGCCTCCTGGGCTGTGATGGGGGAATGCAAAGTAGAGCCCCCTCCCCGTTCCTGATGCTCCTGGATGCTGGGGCCGGCAGCAGAGGTCGGGCCCTGTCCCAGTCTGGAGTCACGTGGGGCACAACGCTGGAGGAGCAGGCAGCCAGCGAGTTCCCCACCTTCCCATGGGTGGCAGGGCTCAGGCTTTGGGCTTCAGCCCTGGGGTGGCGGGGCAGCAAACTTTGTCTGTGGGGCTTCAGGCTCTAGGCCTGGGCTCTGGCTGCACAGTGGCAGGCCGCAGGGCTTCAGGCTCCAGCCCCCCACTGCCTCTCCCAGCCCCATCTCCCCTGCACCTCACCGCCTCCCCCAACCCTCCATCCGTGGCTTAATTTGCCAGGACTGATTAAGTCTTCTGTGAAAAGTGATACTAGTATGTTTGTTAATATCACTTTTCACAACAGACTTACTAGCTAGCAATAAATAAATTACGATTTGGATGTGTATATGTGCATATTTATTTGATTATCCTAGAGCTAATCAAGTATTTTAGGAAAAAGTGAGAGAGCAGCCATCAGCAAGAATTGGTGACTGCACTCTGAGGCCACCAAAAAATTTGTCCTGAGAACCCCTGTGCTAGGCGATGTACAAATAAAAATATTGTTCCTGCCCCAAAAAGCTTACCACCTTAGTTGACAGTGTATAACAGATGGATAAAGACCAGTGGTCCCCAAACTTTTCAGTCCTCCATTACCCCAGTCTGTGCCCCTCCAGAGCCTGCTGGAAGCGGGGCCATGGCTTGGAGGGAGGGATGCAGACAGGGGTAAGGGAGTTGAGGCTGGGGTCAGAGCTGGGGACCGGGTCAGTGGAGCCGGGGCCAGGAGCAGAGCTGGGTGGCGCTCCCTCCCCACCCCACTTGGGGGCTGGCCCAGGCCTCAGCCGCACACGTTCCTCCATGCCCTCCCCCAATGGGTTGCCCCCCAGAGTTTGGGGACCGCTGATATAGACAAATAGATTTGGGCGGCACAAGGAAACAGTAAGGCTCTATTGATAGGCAGTGGTCTCAGCTGCCGACCCATTGTCAAGTTTTTTGTAGGTATTATAGCAAAGAGTTTTAAGGAGGAATTTGAAGGTGGATAATGAATTAGTTTTGCAGATGTTTACAGGGGGCTTCTCCCAAGCATGGAGGGCAGCCTGGGAGAAATCACTAATGTGCTTGTTTGAAAGTTTAACAAGTGAGTGATGGAAGCTGGTATTACTGGCCTACCAAAGATAAGAATTGACATTTCAATTGCAAAGGAGAGATAATAGGTAGGGTGGGGATAGGCTGTGAAGGGCCTTGAAAGTGAATATAAGCAGTTTATGTTTGCAATGGAGAAGAGGAAGCCATTGGGGGGATGCAAAAAGAGGGATGACATGGTCAAAGTGGCAGGCTAGGAGAAAGCCATTAAGCCTTTGATGACAGCTGTGTGCTCAGGCTTTCCGGAGGCTCTCAATCCTTTATATTTACAACTAGTTACTGAAAGCCCATGCTGTTGCACGGGTGTCATTCAGAAAGTCATGTGTGTTAAAAACAAAAAACAAAACAAAACAAAAAAAGCTGAAAATGGGGCCCTCATTTCCCATACACGGTGTTGTAGTGAGAAGTATTGCTGTTTGTACATGTTTCCCAAGTCTGTGCACAGAGCTCGCCCTGGCTGGAGGCACAATCATCTTTTTGCAACCCCCAGCTTCTCTGATCAGCTGCCACATTCCACCTGCCACAGAACCTTCGGACTCCAACATTCCATCCTGTTCTCACAGCAACCAGTGATGATAGAATCTGGTGATATTCTGAACAGAAAGAGCTCTCAGCCATGATTATAACTGTTTTCATCCCTTCACACTGACTAAAGACATTTTAGGCTTCAGAGTGACAATTGTGAAATCCTGTTATTTAGATGAGGATGTTGGTCCGGAGTTTCCTTTAGAAAAAAGCCTATAAAGTGATATTCTTTTGTTCCCAAAGATTAACAAGGACATTCTGCTCTATTTCAGGCTGATGTATGCCATGCTTACCAGATTGTACACCGAAATGGAATTCCAGATGAACAGATCATTGTCATGATGTATGATGACATTGCAGATAATGAGGAGTAAGTGAAGAACATGGCAAGAATATTAAACCATATAATGTATATTTTTTTCTGTTCCATAGTTAGCAGTAGTACTTTGTGTGTATGTAGCACCTCAAAAAGAAGCATCCTAAGCATTTCGCAGAATATGTACAGGGACCACTTCACCCGTCACTGAAATAAATTCACTTTAGGATGTGTACCTTGCAAATTTCTAAATTTCAAGAGTAAGATTCTGATCTTAGTTATGGCAGTGTAAATTCAGAGCTCCTTGGTAACTTACTTTTGCATGTTGTGATACAAGTAAACAATCTTAATTTTTATTATACGTAGTAAAAATTATCTGTTATGTAATGCTTCACAGTACAGACATGCCTATATAGTGTGGATATCTTTAAGGGCCATTGTCAGCCTGTTTAATCCCCAAAGCATACTTTACATGAAAAAAGGAAATTCCCATGCATCGTCAGATTTGGTATCTTTCACCATATTTGCCTTTATAATACAACCAGCTCTTACATTGTACTTTTCACCAGTAAATATTGAAATTCTGTACAAAGGAGGTCAGTATTTCTGTGCAGCTGCACCCAGTTTCAGTGATAGCCCTTCACTCTGGACTAATTTCAACACTCAGCTCTAACTTTTGGTTCCTAGAAGCTGTGTGGGCACAGTGACAGCCACACCTTAGTTAGCTGCCTTAATTGATAAACTGAACTAGGTGACACTAGCTGGTTAATAATTTGCTATCAGTGACTGCAATTACACAGCACTGGCAACAGTTCAAGTGTCAAAAGAAAGTAAAACTATTTAAAAGCAGAACCAGCAAGGGCTACTTCAAACACCCAGGCTGAAAATCCAGGGATTATAGCCATCACGGACCATGTCCTGCACTCTCAGAACAATTTACCTGGTCTTGCCACTGGGTTCATGGGGCTTGAGCTGGGCATATATAATTGATAAGGCACAAAGACCTTCACATGATCATTCAAAAATCAGTTTTAAAGAGTGATGCTTTTGTAAATAAATATGTACAAATATTTGGGCTTGATCTTGTCGACATTTCATGACCTTTTAATATTTTTCTAGTTAATTTGTTGGCACTATATGGCATATGATTTATTCTTAATACATGTGTCCAACTTAATTTTCAGAAATCCAACCAAAGGCATCGTCATCAATAGACCCAATGGCACAGATGTGTACAAGGGAGTGCCAAAGGACTATGTACAAGAGGTCGGACCGAAGTAATTTCTACTATTCACCAATATATATGAGATTTAACATTCCGTAGTGACCCAAGTAAATCTTTTTTCACCCCCCAGACTGTTAGATATTCCTGAATACATTTAGTATTAAGCCTCTGGTTGATACAAAGCACTGGAAGTGTTCATCCAGTTGGATGACTTGGCCAACCTTTCCTAACCAGGATGTAAACAGAGGGCATATTAAAGTGGAGCAGAAACTATAACAATAGACTATTCCGTTATTTCTGCACCATGCTCAGAGTGAGGGGAGGGGAAATCTTACAATTAAAAAAAAAAATCAATAACTCAATATGTAAACATGCACTGATTAAATTTCACTGTAGATTTGATTAAACAATCACTCATTGAATTTATGGCTCAGTAGCCCAATATCTGAGTAATTTACAAGTTGCCACTAAGAGTATGTTTACACTGCATACTCCTTACGGCGGCATATAGAATATGTACACTGCATGCTCCCCTAGCGTAGGTCTGAAGAGCAGTGTAGATGGTGAAGCACAAGTAGAGTAAAGACAAGCCTGAACTCTGTGGGTATATACCCTACGCAGCTCTACATGTCCAAGCAGTGCCTCCCATCTACATGGCTACTTTTAGCAGTGTAGTGTCCCTCTGTCTCCCTGCTGCCAGAGTCTTTCTGTGTCACAGGGGAAGGCTCCGGCATTGGAGAAGGGCTCTGGTGGGGGGAGGCAGCAGGGAAAGGCTCTAACAGCTCCCAGCAGCAGGGAGGGGCTATGGCAGCTCCCTGCTGCCTCTCCCCTGCCAGAGCCTTCCCTTCCCACAGTGAAAGGCTCTAGCAGTGGGGAGCTGCCAAAGTCTTTCCCTTTTGCCTCCCCACTGCCAAAGCCTTTCACTGTTGTGTGTAGCTGCACACCACAGTGGACACAGCCTGCTTTTTACTGTGGCATGTAGCTACACATATCCTACATGCTGTCCCCAGTGGTGTGCCGTGTAGACGTACTTAAATTGGAGGTAGTCTCAGAGATCTGCGTATGCAACCATAAAGCCTGTTGCAAAGAGCTATAAAAACAGCACTTAAATTTTTCATACTGTCACTTGAGTGCTTGTCTTCTCTACACTTCATTGAAAGTAATAAATAACTTTTAAACAAAGACATTCCTAACTTTGTTAAAAAAATAGTTACTTATTTTACTGAATCCTGCCAGTAGTTAGAGACTTCTACTGGATAAATAATATTGTTTGGCAAACGTGGCTTACATTTTGTACTTGTTTAATTGGAAATGAGAAGCAGTAGCCCTTTGGTATCAGGTTAAATGGCGAGAACTTTTTTGACAGAGTGAAACCTACTTAAAGGGATTGAGAAAAATCAGTTGCTTAACAGAAGAGGATCAGAACTGTGCTTGATATAATAAATTCAGGATACTTTCAGCCAGTCTCCCGTGACAGGAGATCACCTAATAAAAGTGACGCGAAGTATAGGTTTCATTGTATTTTATATGTGCAATGACTGGAGCGTTTTCCTAGTTTCCCGCACTATGACTGTTGCCTGATTTCCAAGAGCAGTCACGATCTAATAAACTGCAGTGAGTGACCATCAAGATTAAGGCCTTGTCTACACCAGAAAGTTGTACTCGCATATGCCAAGGTGTAAATTTAAACAGATACAGTTATACCAATATAACTACGTACACGTTTATTTTGGAATATGTGTCCTTTTTCATTTTAGCTTATGTCGCTTTGGAAGGGGGCTAAGCTAAACCAAAGAACCACTTTTATTCACACATGGAATGTGTATCTATATCATTTTATGTATACTGGTATAATTATACTGGTATAGCTAATAAAACTTTCCTGTATAGACAAGCCCTTACGGGAAAAGAAAAATGCTGCATATGAAGATCAGTAATAATGGTTATCATAGGCACCAGCTCTCAAAGCCCACCCCAACAGCATTCCTCTGCATTGTAAAACATTTGTTGGTTCTGTTGTACAGAACCTGTCTAGTGAGTAGATAAAGTTGACTATTACTGTATTTCATATTTAATTTTAAAACTCTCTTGATCTGTAGGATGTTACTCCAGAAAATTTCCTTGCTGTTCTGAGAGGTGATGCTGAAGCAATGAAGGGCATAGGATCAGGAAAAGTATTAAAAAGGTAACCTAGAAGTTGTATTCAAGATATGATAATTCAGATTATATGGGTGGACACTCATGTGCTGATATTGAGTAATGGTGGGATTTAAATGAAGTCTTAGTTATATTGTTGTCCAGATTGAGGATTAGCAAGACTGGTCAATGGCTATTCTACATCTTTGGAATTAATAATGTGACAATTCTACTTTTTTAGCAATCTAGTATCAAAAAGTGTGTGTCTGTATCAGATTGATACCAAATATTGTGTGGATTGAGATCTAGATATCCACAATAGAGAGCAACTTGGCTACTGCAGACAAGTTGGTGGAGAGAGAAGGGAATTTTGGCATTGGAATCAAGGAGAAAAGTTACAGAGCTGGACTGTATTTAAATTGGTCATTGCCACCTAGCTGTAGTCACGTGGGGCTTCACCTACATAGCTCAGGCTTAAAATATTCAGTGTATAAATACAAGATTAGAAGTGCTGAGAAGGGTTCTGAGCTTTTATTAATGAATATATTGCTGTAGTGCTGCAAAATTGCTAAACTGGAATGAGGCCTAAAAGGTGAACACTGCTAAACATTTCATTAGCCAAATTAAAAATTGCATTTAGGCCCATGGCTACTCATACACGGGCATTTTCAACCTGCCTCCCTCTACCCCCCTCCCTCCCCCTCGCATAGTTGTAAGGTAGTGGATGTGACGGGTCCCAACATTTATTGCTACTCAGTAAGAAGACAGTATTTAACCTTACTTGCATCCATGCATAGTTGTCATTTGCATGAATGGAACAACCTTCTGATCCCTGCGGCAGACTACACAAGGTCTTCTGAGATGAAGGCCTTTAAGTATCCAATACACAAAGAATTTCAGAACCAGACTAGTACAAACATAAATCTGGCAAAATAGCTAAATTTTAGCAGAATGGAGAAATAGTCGAATCCTAAGTTGGATAAATACAACCATACAATTCAGAGCAGCTTGGCCACATTGTCTTCTTTCACGCAGTTACACTCATTAAGGGTCTTAACAACAAAGAAGAATCTTTAGAATCTCTTCCTATTATTGCTATATCTTTTCGGTATGGAAAGTCCTGTGTTAACTATATCTGGTACTGGCCTACAATATTCCAGATACATCAGGGGAAGATGAAAATCCATAATGCACCAGGTCCTATTGTGCATTACATACAGATGGCTTGTCTATGCTTGAAACGCTATAGCGGCCCAGCTGTAGCTGCACCACTGTAGCACTTCAGTGTAGACACTATTTATGCTGATGGGAAGGATTCTCCTATCGGTGTAGGTAATCCACCTTAATGGAGCATCAAGGATTAGAAGGCTAAAAATCCCAGATTTGAGTACATTGCATTCATAGAACACATTTAAAATGTACCAGTGTTTTCTGATATTTGCAGCATATATTTATGAAGTTGAACTAGATTAACCCTGAAATTAAAAATAATTATGGAAATAGCTATTGATTCTCAGGTTTTATAAAACTATTTTACAAAAACTTAATCTGGGACTAAAATGACCCAGAATGTTTGTATTACAAGAATAAGACACTTAAATCCATTGACGCTGCTAGTGTGCAAATTTTAAGCACTCTTAAAAGATACATAAAATCATACAATTGTAGGACTGGAAGGGACCTTGAGAGGTCTTCTAGTCCAGTCCCCTGCACTCATGGCAGGACTAAGTATTATCTAGAAAGACCATCCCTGACAGGTGTGTGTTTTGTTCAGTTTAGGATTCTGGCTTTCTATTTGCATTCCTTTTCTAGTCATTCATCTTTTCACATAAGTATCCAAAGTATAGTATGTAATTTTAAAAGGTGGTATAGATGAGACCACATCTTCTGATTTATCTTCACAAATACCAGCATGTCTCAATACTATAACAGGTTTTTATGTAAAGACTAAGGTGAAATGTTTAGAAAGTCAATTTTCTGAATTTCTCTTGGCAGTGGTCCCAAGGATCATGTGTTTGTTTATTTCACTGACCATGGAGCCCCTGGACTACTGGCTTTTCCTAATGGTGATGTAAGCATTTTATTTTTAACATTTTTAAAGTTACCATAAAAATAAATATTTCTAAATCTAAATTTCTTAACACACTATTTTTTTCTTGGAAAGGATATAAGAGGCCATGTTCTGATCTCCCGGTTTACATGAGATCGCAATCTGGGCCATGATATAAAATGGAATACTTAATGTTTGAAAACTGAGGTCCCGACAGACTATTTATTCGTTGTGTGATTTTATTGCTCAGCTTTCCAGTGCATCATTCAGACTGTTGTGGGCATGATTATTCATCTTGCACACTGTAGTAAATATTGTAACCTCTGTTTCCCAGGGGGGCAAAACATTGGAGGTAAAAAGTATAACGCCTTCATGTTAAATTTGGACTTGATGATCACAAACTACAGTAAATCACTTATTTAAGTAACAAAGGGGGTACAAGTGTGCATTAAATATTCAAGCAACTCTCTTGTAAACTCCAACAATGAAAATATTTATATCTTCAAATAGTTAGAAGCAGTAATATATAAAAAATAGGAATCATTTATTCTAATGAAATGACTTTCTTCTCTTATTTATTTTGCTGAATTAAGGTGGTATTAAAACAAGTGTTCTTATTTTACAGCTCCATGTAAAGGACTTGAACAAGACCATTTATTACATGTACCATAACAAAAAATACCAAAAGGTAAATAACAGTTTATCAGATGTTGTGAAATTAATAGAGGAACTAATGCAGAGGAAGCATCTTTGTGACATCTTTGGCTGCACTTCCTTCAATTGCTTAAACAATAAAATCATAGTTGTTAAAGAGGAAGATGATTCAAAGCCTGAAATGTAGATCGATTGCCCATCTAAAAACGGGATATATATTTCATTTTTAGATCGTCTTCAGTTATTTACTTTCCAGTTGTAGCATGTGATTTATTTGGATCAATGTTGAAAGTTTCATATCCTGATTTAGTAAAGTCCCGTGACTCCCATATGTTTTGATCACCAGTTGAGTTGAAAAACACCCACTATCACTTCACCCCTGCCCCTGCTTCGGCTTATTGTGCTTTGTTCACCCTTGACCCGGTGTACTGTTACTGTAGGAAGCCTGTGTATATTGTGTGATTCACTGCTGGTTATTGTTACAAAATAACAAGTCAGCTGAGGATAAAGGGACACTTACAGAAACTAACATTTAAATTAAACAACCCACCAATTCTTTTATCTAAGTGGTTTCTATTCCCATTTCAGTACAGGTGAAGTCACTTAGAGCAAAGAACACTAATTGGTATCTATAGCTGTTTGTTAGATTACCTTCTTAAATAAACTTTTTATTAATCATGTCAGAGTACTATAGTTGATTGTGTTTAGGTCTGTATAAGTGGTGATGTCCCCAAAATACTGAGGCTACGGCCAATTCAGAATGGTATATTATTTCCAATAAAAAAAGCTGACCAGCTAGTTGAATTCTGCTTGAATTAACAAAAAAAGATCCATGTGAGATGTACATAGAAAAGCCATTAAGAAACCTTTTCAATGCAGTTTTCTTCACTTGTTTCAGTTTTTCAAAGCAGGAAGTGACCTAATTTGCCTTTATTTATGTGTAGGACTATGTATAGTGTGCTGTTTTAGGACCAGATTAATTACCATTTGAAAGGAGTCGAAACTCTTCTCCAGCCCACTGGTTTTTCCTAACATGTCTCACTTATTCTACAGCTGGTGTTTTACATTGAAGCATGTGAATCCGGATCAATGATGAACCATTTGGCTGACAATATCAACGGTAAGTGATCAGTCAGCTTTTTGGCCTGGCGTTTCCCAGCTTGAAATGGTCAAAAGTTCTTGTGGCCAATGTGCTGCATATCCTTACTGGATAAGAAGTGTTGAGGGCAGTCCTGGGATTATTGTAGAGGGTTAGCAGAGTACCAGGACTATTGGGTTCTGTTATTAGCTCTGCCACCGACTTGAGACTTTATTTTTGACAACCTCTGTTCTCTTGAGCCATCTGCCAAATGGAGTGTTAGTCACCTACCCTCAAAGGTGAGCTGCAAGATTTAATTGATTATTGGTTAAGCATTTTAAGAATGTGCCATGGAAAGAATTATGAAATGCAAACGGTTAAAACGGCAATAAGTTTTGGTGTCCTACTTTTCACCAGATTCTAACTCTTTTCTGCCTGAAACAAAATGACTTGTATATACAAAGAAATAACTATTGTTATATTGATATCACAAATGCTACATTCAACTTTCTTCCTAGAACTCAAAAATTCCTGCAAACATACAAAATATGCCATGTATCAGGGGATAGCCGTGCTAGTCTGTATCTACAAGAACAACAAGGAGTCTGGTGGCACCTTAAAGACTAACAGATTTATTTGGGCATAAGCTTTCGTGGGTAAAAACCTCACTTCTTCGGATGCATCCGAAGAAGTGAGGTTTTTACTCACGAAAGCTTATGCCCAAATAAATCTGTTAAAATATGCCATGCTATGTCTTTAGCGATGGAGGCCTTTTGGGTGTGTGAATTTTTCAGAGCTAGGATTAGGCTTCCTATCCCGGTAATGGGATAACTTGCGGATTGTTTTGCCCAGGTATCCCATTGTGTTAGAAAATACTTGACTAGTAATAGCACATTATTGGATGGAGCTGTTATTCTAAAGTTTTTTTTACCTTAGTGTGCTCAATGAGTGTTAATAATGTACAGTATTACTCCAGTGGCAGTGTTTTCTGGAAAAGAGGAATTTCAGGGACATTAAATGAGTCAAGGTGGGTGAGGTCATATCTTTTAGTTTTACACTGAAGCATGTGAATCTGAATCTGAAGAAGAGCTTTGTGTAGCTCAAAAGCTTGTCTCTCTCACCAACAGAAGTTGGTCCAATAAAAGATTAAACCTCACCCATTTTGTCTCTGTAATAACCTGGGACTGACATAGCTACAACAACACTGCATAGGGACATTCAATGTTATTCCAAATCAAATGTCAAATTAATACCAATTGTTAGCATGCAGAATAGGCAGTTCAGCTGTTCACTTAAGAATCTATCCTTCTGTGATGGTGTGCAGTCTATATGGTTTTATAAAAATATGATAATGAGTGAATATAATGTAACTGGAATATGCTTCATGCAAAAGGCCTCTTGTAAGGTATCATTACAAAGCTTATCATCTACTGAGTGTGATTATCCTATTTGTATAAAATGTACCATTCTTGTATCTGGGACAAAAAATATGAAATATAACTCTGAGGGGCTATTGTAATTATGCAAAGTGTGGGCCATTAATGGTGGTTTGGAATCTTAATGGCTCCCATCAACCAGGATGATTGACTGAGGCTCTGTTTGCAAGCAAGCCTTCCTGTGAGTCAGGCTGGGAGGAATGAAGGCTTGGGGTCTTACAGGGACATGTGATCACATCACTTGAACTGGAATCCTTCTTTAACCTGGTGCTTTTCCAGTGAGGGGGGGGTGGAAACCCAGAGAGAGACAAAGGATTCCCGCTTTATGCAAAAGATATATAAAGGGGTGGAACAGAACAAAGGAGGAAAGAGCCATCATGAAGAATCCCCTAGCTACCACCTGAGCTGGAACAAGAGCAGTACCAGGAGAAAGAATTGTACCCAGGCCTGGAAGGTGTCTAGTCTGAGGAAAAAGCTTAGTGAAGCATCTCTGAGGCTGAGATTATCTGTATTCAGTTTGATTAGACATAAATTTGCGCATTTTATTTTATTTTACCTGGTGACTTACTTTGTTCTATCAGTGTTATAGAGGGCGAACAATTTATGAGTTTACCCTGCATAAGCTTTATACAGGGGAAAACGGATTTATTTGGGTTTAGACCCCATTGGGAGTTGGATGTCTGAGTGTTAAAGACAGGAACGCTTCTGTTAGCTGCTTTCAGGTAAACCTGCAGCTTTGAGATCAGTAATTCGGACACTGGGTCTTTGTTGGAGCAGACGGGAGTGTCTGGCTCAGCAAGACAGGGTGCTGGAATCCTGAGCTGGCAGGGAAAACAGGAGCAGAGGTTGTCTTGGCACATCAGGTGGCAGCTCCCAGGGGGTTACTGTGACCCAACCCGTCACACCTTCAACTAAGATAGTGTCTGTATTTGCAGCTTTTTGAATAGTAGCTTTTAATCAAAGCCCTCTTTCCCAAAACTACACATTCTTCATTATATGCTCACAATACAACACAGTTGGTAAAAGGAAAAGAGCTTTTCCAGTGGCACCAACAGCAACTGTGGACAAAGTATTAGCAGGCTGATTTTTTCAGTTCAAAGCACTGAAGTAAATGAATAAAATCCATGACATTCAGACAAGTGTAGCAGGCAGTTAAGTACCACTTAAATAAAGGCTGCTCTTCTATTTGTCTTACAGTTTATGCAACTACTGCTGCCAATCCTAGGGAGTCGTCTTATGCATGTTACTATGATGATAAGAGACAGACCTACCTAGGTGACTGGTACAGTGTCAACTGGATGGAAGATTCTGATGTGGTAAGTTACTTAGATCAGATATTTGGTGCTTTAAATTTAAGACAATTATAAAGCTTTAAGCATTACAGTTTTTCTTTATACAAGTTTTATTTTATCCTTTAGGTTTTATTTAAGATTAAAAATTGTTTAAATTCTTAATCATTAGCAATGTGGAACTGGAAGGCTTATAAACTTAAATACTTTGCTGACAAATTCAATATTTGTGCAAGTTGTTCATTTAGACATCTTTAAATTTAGTTCAGAAACTTAATTCCTCTTTGGTGGGTGTTGAAGTGGAAAAAATTAGGAATAGTCTAGCCACTAATTTTGAGTTCACTTAGTCTAAAGTTACTAATTCGGGGCAACATCACTGCAAGTTTTTGAACATGAATCTCAAAGTGCAGTTACTGAACAGTGTATGCAAGCTTCCTTAATGATCCTTAAATATGAACAAAAACTACTGCCATTCATTAAGAGTTGTTTTGAACCAAATTTACAGTAGTAATGAAACACTTTAGGGATTTTTACTGCAGTTTGAGAAGATGTCATAGAATCTCAATTTCACCCTAGTTTCCTAACTTTTCATTTAATTTCTTTTGAAGTGTTAATAGCCATTGCCCTGGTACTCACCTCCTGCTCAGGGATAGCTAAGGCTCTTTTAAATTTTCCTTGCATTTTTACAACAGCCATATTTTGATATCTATAAACATATAGATTTCTTCATGCAGGAGGATCTGAAAAAAGAAACTCTCCATAAGCAATTTCTGATAGTAAAGAAACACACCAACACCAGCCATGTGATGCAATATGGAAACAAAGTGAGTATTCATTTAAGTGGTTTCCAGGTCAAGCCCTCCCCATATATTTAATCCCTTCAAAATAGCTGTACCCTGGTGACGGGACAAATCCTCAGATTCTGAATATCTACCTAAAAAACTAAAGCCTGCTCAAAGCTAGAGAAGCAGAATTCAAGATCTGAATTTTGTAGCTCAGGCCTGTAGCCACTTATATCTAGAGCTGCAGGTATTCAGTCTCTGCATTTACCCTTCAGATTGGAAAGTGCAAGACAGGAACCAAGAAATTCTCATTTCTCTCTCTTTACCCCCATTGTCCACAGCAGCTCATCCTTCCTTCTACACTGTGAACTCTTACTCCTTCCTAATTCTCTGCTCGCACCCTCAGAAGGGCCAGTAGCCATTTCCTGCTCCTCAGCTCCTCAACCTTTACGTGCATCTTGAGCAGAGAGTTTCATGCCAGCCTCCTGGCTACTCTTTTGTTCTCTGCTGTTGCTCCAGTTACAAGTGCCTTGAGGCCTGATGAAAAAGCAGGGCATAGTGACCAGGCAAGCAGAATAGAATGGGCAATTCCTGGTCAGGTTTGCCTCCTGGCACCAGACCTCACCTGGCCCTCTTTTCCTACATGGATATAGCAAAAAGAAATGTGGTCTAAGGGCTAATGCAGGGAACGGGGCATGAGGACACAGTGTGCCACTGATGTAACCTCCCAATGCTTCACTTTACCCATCCATAAAAGGGCTGTACTAGACATATTGCCAGCATATTGTGAGCCTTAATAAAGGATAATAAAATGCTTTGAGCTCTTTGGGTAGAAGGTGCCATAAACTGCCAAGTTATTCATAAACACAATTGAAAGCATTCCATCCCATTGTTCAGTGTACTAATAAAATGATTTTCTGATGTGGTCTTCAATCTGTAAAATTCAGGCTGTTCAACCTGGTGGCCTTTTGCCTTAGGGAACTTGAAGATTAGCCACTTTTAGGGCAACTTACTGCTTGTAAAACAATACTTACCTTCATATGTCTTCCATAGCCAAGCAAGTTTAGAAAATTAACAAGCTTGTATGGCAACACAAAGAATGACTATCTAGCAGAGATATTTAACCTGTGTGTGTTTGTTTGCTTTCTAATTTGCAGAGCATCTCTTCTATGAAAGTGGTACAGTTTCAGGGCATGGGAAAGAAATCCACTCCTATTTCACTGCCCCCAGTGGCGCACTACGATCTCACTCCTAGTCCTGATGTGCCTCTTGAAATCATGAAACGGAAGCTGATGGCTACCAATGATATTTATGAGGCTACGAAGATTGCAGGGGAGATGAAAACACATCTAGAGGTAAAGCTAAAAATTCTAACTACCGTTCATAAGGCCAAATTCAGTTCCATTATATGGATGTAAATCAAAAGTAACTCCAGTGAGACTAATGGAGTTACAGCAAATCGACCCCAATTCATGACAAAATGCATCTGCTATCGGTAACAGCCATCTGATATTTTTCTCCACAATTATTTAAACTTCTGAGATCTATGGACAAGGCATCTTCTGTTCGTAACTTACCAAATGGGAATATAAACATACAAAAGCTAACCTACTAGATTTCACTGCCAGTGGTTCTACCACTAGGGGATATCCCCTTGCCCCCATAATTCATAGAATCATAGAATATCAGAGTTGGAAGGGACCTCAAGAGGTCATCTAGTCCAACCCCCTGCTCAAAGCAGGACCAATTCCCAATTGGAGTCAACAGTACAGGCTCTCTCTTGCACAAGAAAGCCATACTTCAGAATGACTGCCTACTTTAGCCTGAGATAAGACTTTCTCCAAAACCAAAGTCTCCCAAAACGCTCCAATATCATTACGAAGAGCAAATACATTTTCCCAGAAGGCTGCTACAGCAAGTCTAGTCATGATTACTGTGCGTTTCCCCCCTTTTTGCAGGGAGAACTAATAAGTTAAATGAATGGTCTATTGGAAGCCCACAACCTGTAACCTTTCCGATTTACCTTATTTGTTCATGTTTTATTAAGGGGCAGGCCCAAAAGGGACTGTAATTTCAATGGTATTTTTTTTAGAAAACGGAGTATTTTTAAAAGAGCCCAAGGTTTTTTTTTGAAAGAAGGAAGTGGCATTCAGTTAATAGTCTGCAAGTTAGGGTCAGGAAAAGCACATTATAAGTTGTCTTTGCTTTGTGTGCAGGCTAAACAGATTATTCAGGAATCCATGCGAAAGATCATATCCTTGGTAACAGAATCAAAGGAGCGAACTGAGCAAATCCTGTCAGATAGACTGACCATCAGTGACTATGACTGCTACCAGTCAGCAGTGAATCACTTCAAAGCCCGCTGCTTCAACTGGCACTCTCCCTTGGTAAGTGTAACATTGGCAAAAAACCCAATACATTTGTCAGTAGGACAAGCACAGCTGTCAAGGTGTTCTTCCAAAGTCAGTTTTTACCAAAAAGGAAAATTGGGATTATTGAACACCCTTGGATTTTCACTTTAATAAAACTTGAGAAACATTTTCAGAAATAAAAGGAAAGACACTCCATCTGCAAGCAACCATCTACAAGCAACAAGATTATCAAAATAAAGGAAGGATTTCCTTCCCTCCTTTTACTGTTTTCTTCTTGCCTTTCACAAGTAACAGGACATTCAATATTGGTTTTTAATCAACTCAACACAATTAACAGCAGCCTTGAAATACAGCACCTAATGTACCGTATATACTCGTTCATAAGCCAAAATTTTAGTAAAAAAGGGAAGCACCAAAGAAGGGGGTCGGCTTATGAACAGGTATAGAGAGGGAGAGGTGGGACACAGCCCCTCCCCCCAACAGAGGGCGCAAGGAGAGGCAGCACAGCCAGCAGAGACAGAAGGGAAGAGGCGGGGCCAGAGCCTCTCCGCTTCTGGCCACACTGCTCACTCCCAGCCTCTGAAGCAGCTGCAGCTCTGGGGCTGGCAGGCTGCAGCCGTGCCGCTCGGCTCTGCCCCCCAGAGCAGGCTGCGGCCGCACCACCCTGCCCGCTGGAGCACGCTGCGGCTGTGCTGCCCGGCCCAGCCCACTGGAACATGCTGCAGCTGCGCCGCCCGGTCTGACTCACCGGAGCAGGCTCCAGACGCTGCCCACCTGCCGGAGCAGCTCCAGCCAGGCCAGAGACATCGTCCCCTGGCCCTCCCCAGATAAGGTGGGAAGGGATGGGATGAGGAGAGTGTGGGGGTGCCGGGCTAGGGGTGGGTCGTGTGGGGGGTGGTCACTGGGGTTACTTCTCTGACCCCCAGCTTCCCCCCCACCCCAAAAATTTCCCACCAGTTGCTGTCCCAGCCCGTCAGGGTAAGCAGCTGGTGCGCCGGGACACTTTGTTTACTTAGGTTTACCTCTGTGCCTGCGGATGCTCGAGGTAAACAAACCATCTCGGCCCACCAGCAGCTTATCCTGATGGCCCGGCAGCCAAAGTTTCCTGACCCCTGAATTATAGGTTCGGCTTATGAACGGGTCATAAAAATTTTCCATTTTTACTTATCCATCTTGTTGGGGTCAACTTATAAATGAACCGGCTTATGATTGAGTATATAATGTACATAATTCTATCCTAAAAAGAGATCCCCTTAACTGTATATTGTACACTACCTGTGACAGCCTACTAGATATTATTTAGTTCTTGTTGAGTTCACAGACGTAATTTTTTTGAGCTTTACTACAAATAATTACTTTTGCTACAGTAGTATCTAAGAGTCTCAATCAATGTACAGTGCCCCATTGTGCTAGGCACTATACAAACAAGTAACAGAGAAATCAGTCCCTGTCTCAAAGAACTCACAATCTAGGTGTCACACCTGCATAGATGCAGAAAACAGACAAATGGGTGAGTTGAGAGGGTGAGGCAACTATAAAGCAGAATTTAGTGGAAAAAGCAGAAGTCTCAAGTCATCACTTGTCTAATCTCTGAAGCATTGACAGAGCGCTCAGCACTGTACATGAGACAAAAGCAGGTATGCTCTCTGCCTCAAGGAGCTTACAATCTAGAGAGACAATCCAACACAAGGGGAGGCCACATTGGTCTACATTAGAGTTGTGGTTTCATTGACATTGGTTAGAATTATGAGTCTTCCATAAGAAGGGAATCTGCAGTGAGATCTGAATAAAGGAGAGGGATATAAGGACATTGTATGGCTGCAGGTGCAATGAAAAGTGTGAGAGAGGGGTAACTTTGGTCTGATATTAGAATATTCCAGCAAGGATAGAAATCATTGGTGTTAACACATCTACAAAGCTCTTTTACTTCTAGCTTAAATAAAGAGGGGCTGGGATTTGACATGGAAATGCTTAATGTTCTTTGTTCAATTGCAGTATGAGTATGCTCTGAGACAGCTGTATGCCTTGGTCAATGTTTGTGAAGGAGGATATCCTATTGACAGGTAATTCAGCTTGCAATATCAGCCTTATTTATTGCCTTATACTCCGCGCTGATGAGGTCTCAACTGGAGTTTTGTATCTAGTTCTGGGTGCCGCATTTCAGGAAGGATGCGGACAAATTGGAGAAAGTCCAGAAAGAGCAACAAAAATGATTAAAAGCCTAGAAAACATGACCTATGAGGGAGGATTCAAAAAATTGGGGTTGGTTAATCTGGAGAAGAGAAGACTGAGGGGGGACATGATAACAGTTTTCAAGTACATAAAAGGTTGTTACAAGGAGGGAGGTAAATTGTTCTCATTAACCTCTGAGGATATGACAAGAAGCAATGGGCTTAAATTGAAGCAAGGGCAGTTTAGGTTGGACATTAGGAAAAACTTCTTAATTGTCAGCTAGTTAAGCACTGGAATAAATTGCCTAGGGAGGTTGTGGAATCTGAGTCATTGCAGATTTTTAAGAGCAGGTTAGACAAACGCGCGTCAGAGATGGTCTAGGTCAGTGTTTCTCAAATCCAGCCACCAGGGGCTTTTCTGGCGGCCACAGCCTTCTGGGCTGTGATTGGGAGGTGGGGGGCAAAGTAGAGCCCTCTCCCCCTCCCAGTTGCTCCTGGATGCTGGGGCCAGCAGCAGGGATTGGGCCCTGCCCCCCCCGGAGTCACCTGGGGCACAACACTGGAGGAGCAGGCAGCAAGTGAGTTCCCCACCTTCCCATGGGTGGCGGGACTCAGGCTTTGGGCTTCAGCCCTGTGGTGGCAGGGCAGCAAGCTCTGTCCTTAGGACTTCAGGCTCCAAGCCTGGGCTCTGGCCACATGGCTTCAGGCTCTGTCCTTGGACCCCATCCTCCAGCCACGGGGCTTTGGGCTCCAGCCCCCTGCTGCCTCTGCCAGTCCCATCTCCCCCAACCTTCTATCCATGGCTTAATCAGCCCAGGCAGGCCTGGGGACAAATTAAGTCTGCTGTGAAAAGTGATACTTGTATGTTTGTTAATATCACTTTTCACAACAGACTTACTAGCTAGCAATAAATAAATTACAATGATTTGGATGTGTATATGTGCATATTTATCTGGTTATCCTAAAGCTAATCAAGTATTTTAGGAAAAAGTGAGAGAGTGGCCACCAGCAAGAGTTGGTGGCCGCACTCTGAGGCCACCAAAAAATTTGTCCTGAGAACTCCTGGTTTGAGAACCCCCATGAGTGCAGGGGACTGGACTAGATGACCTCTTGAGGTCCCTTCCAGTGCTATGATTCTATGATTGTTTAAAAAGCAGAAGCTGATAATTTGTAAATGTCTCACTACCTCTTAGCTGCATATTTTTTGCTTCTCTGCTCGGTCTATTTTATAAATAGTATTCATAAGGTACAGCTACACTGCACACTCCTTTCAGCAGTGTATAGAGTAAAAACACTATACGCCCCCTCGCACAGGTATAAACATCAGCAGACACAGTGAGGCACTGCTTAGGCAAGTAAAGACACGCCTGAACCCTATGGGTATGAACACTACACGGCTCTCTACTCCCCAAGCAGCACCTCCCCAGCGACACTGCTATTTTTAGCATTGTAACAGTGCCTCCCCGCTGCTGGAGTCTTTCCACACCACAGGGAAAAGCTCCAGAAGTGGGGAAAGGCTTTGGCAGCTTCCCGCTTCAGAGCCTTTCCCTGCTGTCTCCCTTCACCAGAGCCTTTCACTGGCACACTGCAGTGTGAACGCGGCCTGTTTTTCACTGCGATGTGTAGATTCACATATCCTGCCGCAAGAGATGTGCAGTGTAGCTGTAGCCTGAATCTTAAAGTGGCAAGACTGTTTTTGAAAAGTCTTTCATAACTAGTCTTTATTTACATTATGGATGCAGATACCCAATGAGTAGATACTAATTTCCATATTTAAAACTATCATATTAAATTAATCTAAATATGGTGACACTATGATGTATTTATAATTGTTGTTCTTGTCTGTTGCAGAATACAACTGGCCATGGACCATGTGTGCCTTGGATATTAATGAAAACAGCATTCCCATTAATAATCCTTACTAAATGCGATAGCCTTTTTTTGAAACTGTAATAATCAGGACTATAACTGCATGCAAAGAGAAGAGAAATGTCAACCACTGTAGCAGTTTTAAATAACACAGTGGGAGCTGTGTTGGACAACACTGAACAGATTCAGCACTTAAAAGCCTCCCATTTGACATTATGGATTTTATTGCGTCCCTCTAGCCTTTCAGATATAACTGGTGTTCTACAAAATGCATTTGGGCAGAGTTAGTGTTATCCAGGCAGCATTTGAAATGGAAATGATTTGTTTCAAAGCCCAATGCAGGCTACAGTAGCATAATTTTTAAAAGTCTCCAGTTGAACACTACACGCAGTCTATTGGGGATCCTGACTTTATGATTAAAATTTGATCTTTAACTAATTATTTTGCATTTGAAACTGTTGACGAATACTAATTAGCTTTAAAAAGTGGGGAGTTTATTATTAATGAACTTATGTTTACAAGTTTGCAAACTGGTTGAAAAATGAAGAAGCCATAGTTTGTACATCAAGCTCTAAATCCTTAATGGTATAAAGAAATCAGTTGTACTTGAGAATTATCCAATTTGTAAATTGCATGGGCATAAAGTTGCACTGTTTCCCAAAGAATTAAAAAAAACTGTCTAATGCTGTAACTTTTAGCACCATTATGTAAGTGTTATGTACACACAAGTCTGCGAGAAATGGTACAGCACTTGGAATTATCTGTGAATAAAAAGAAAGTTGAATGTTCCACGGACCTTTAAGGCATTATGCTGTTGTGTCTTAACAAAAAACTTGCTTCAAGAGTTAAGTAGAAGCTTGTACATTTTGTGTGACTACCTGAAATGAACCTCCAAACTCTACACTTACAACCTGCTTAAAACATCTACACTTTCCTCTCTTAAACAGCATCTCAAACACTTACTTGAAGAAGCCACTTCCTACTGAGATGTCTCAGTGAGTCATAAGCTGAGACAGCTGTATCAAATTATAAAGTGCTTTGTAATAGTTTAAAATTCCCCATACCTTTCTTCACTGTTCTTCATGTCCAGCGTACTATTGGAGTACTTCTCAAAAGAATACTATAGATTGCATTACCAAAGCTCCATTTGCTGTTCTTGGAAAGGGAATGGGCCTGGGGGAAAAAACTAGACCATTGTTTGGGGTGTGGTGTGGTTGGGAATTCTGGGTAGCCCTTCCCATAGGGGCAGGAGTTGCTTGAAATTCCATTTATATAGGGAGGAGCAAGCTAGAGGCATTGCTCCGCCCTCAGCTTTCAACCACCTCCTGAAGAAAGGGTATAAAAGACAAGTTCCAAAGCATGTTTTAGAACAGGTGATGACAGATGTAGGGTTTGCAAGAATTGCTTTCTGCCTCAGTGGACATGAAAGAAGAATTAAGCCTTCATTCTTGCCTAAACATCAGCTTTTCCCCCTACTTCTTGTTTCTTTTCAGTTGTGAAACTTTTACACGTGGTAAAAGTCTAAAAATAAAAATGAGACCACAGAATTACAAAAGGCATGAAACATCACTGTCAGCATTATGGCCGCGGGACTTAATAGCATGAGAAGGAAAGAAGTGACATTTGAAGACCACACAAAATAAGCCCCCAATCCTGCAAGCTTTTACATGCTCACAGACCCATACGCTTGTCTGGAGTCCCACTGAAGGCAGTGGGGTCTAGCTGCATAGAATAGCTTGCAGGTAGGGGCGTGGTGAGACCAGCATATTGTGGTAAGCATCCAAATTCCCTTCAAAACAGCAGTGAAAACAAAGACTCTTTCAAACAGCTGTTTGAATGTATACATCAAACTAGCCAAACATTTAAGACCTTTGGATGCCAGTCTTAGACACGCACATTCAGTATATTTCATGGACCCCTGGAACCCGTCATTCATAGCTTTAGCATTATTCTCCAGTGTTTCCCCTTTGTAAAGATACATTTTCTTTAAAGTATTCAAAAGAGCCTTTTAGTCTTCCAGATTTCCTCCTTCAAGGGTTGTATGTTCCTTGAAAAGAGTCAGTAGGGTCAGGACCTTTAATGGTGTTTAGATGCCTAATTCCCATTTATATCAATGGGAGTTAGACACCTAAACACTTTTGAGGCTCTGGGATCAGAGCTCCCCATTTCTCCCAGATAATAATATGGCATCTTCCATCTGAGGGTCTTAATGTACTTTA
Source organism: Trachemys scripta elegans (assembly GCF_013100865.1). Classification (NCBI taxonomy): domain Eukaryota; kingdom Metazoa; phylum Chordata; order Testudines; family Emydidae; genus Trachemys; species Trachemys scripta. The sequence continues at coordinate 29,851,882 of NC_048301.1, forward strand.
AATAAGCCCCATAACAAATATGTATCATATGAAAAATGAGGCTAAGTGACCTGCCAAAGATTACACAGCACACACTGCCTGGCTCAGCTTTCTTGCCTCTCAACTCTATTTTCACAACTATCCTATACCCAGGTGGGCCTTGTGCCTGAGCAGACATTCCATGATTTGGCACTAATGCATTGGGGGCAGTGTAGAGCTTCAATGCCCCAGGGGAGCAGAACTGGAATGACAAAGCATAAATTTTAGTTTCTTACCTCACATTCATAAACTTTTTTCTGCAAGAATAATTTCCGGAGTGCTATTTTCCATAACATGGCTACTCATGGTGGTGTACCACCCATTCCTAAGTAACTAGTATGGCATGGAAGAGAAGGCAAAAACTGTGGGAGATGCACCACACCCCACTGACTCACTGGATTCAGCTGAGTTCTCACCCCAAAAGCACTCAAACCTGCTGATGTTGTTAGGCCCTTTCATAAGTCTTCTTTTTCTTAGCAGCAATTCAATCAAAAACCCTACCAAAAAAAAAAAAAAAAAAAAAAAACTTCACTCATTTATAAACCAATGTAGGTTAGCAGACTCACCATTCTGCCTGACAATCACCAGGGAAGAATCCACTCAGCGCCAGAATGCCTATGCTAACACACAACAGTTCCCTGTTCACATGAGGGTGTTTTCAGAAACAAGTGTTAAAAAACTAGTTCAGGAGTGACCAAAGTTTGGCCAGTGAGCCATGGAGTTCTACAATGTGCACTGCAGTCATCCTCAGGTTTAATATGTGGCTACAGTTACTACATTTTCCAGTATGCAATGCTTCATCTGAATTTGGAAATGTGGCCGCATACATATTAAAGTAAATTGGATGGTCCCTCTATACACATTTTGTGCAGTTCTCAGCTTTCTGGCAAGGTTTCTTGTCCTAAATTGGTCAAAGTTTACATTGCTTGAGTTTAAGCTTTATTTCTTGTATCTTATTAAAGCTATGCAAAGGGTGCCCTCTACGCCTTAGACCTAAGTTGGTTTCACCTCTTCCTCCTCTTATGTTAACAGATGCCTGTATGAAAGTCCAAGGCCGCTATTTCGCAATTGTAGGTTCCAGGCATCAGGCTGTTTGTATGGGATCAACTTCACGACCTCCATTAAAAAGGGGCCCATAGGAAGTCATTTGCGGTGCACAACTTCTTTTACTGGCCCTAGAAAAGCTCTCTAAACAATGCCGCAGGTTCCTGAGCCCCATCTACTGGCACATTATGTTCTTTGATTCCTGTCCATCAGCTCAACAACAGTGAGGAGCAAATGAAGCCTGTTCCATTCTTCATTTGGTTTCTGTGGTTTACTATTCACCAAATGTTTGACCATGACTTCTTAGCTTGCACTGGTAGGGACAGATGTGCCCTTCACTAGTGGTTGCTGCCACTAGCTACCTCATGAGGGTTGGCATAGCAACTGAGGCAAGGTCCAGCGGTATGGTGCTGCAGTGCCCCTGCAGCTACTTGAAGCCACTTGTGAGCGCTGAGTGAGTTGTTAAGCTCAGCCCATTACAGGTGTGGCTGGGTACCATGCAGCCGTTGAACAACCCCCCCACAATGTACCCCAGCACATTATCTAATAAATAACTATTTCCAGATATACAGATGCCTCTTGTGTAGAGTGCTCCTGTAACTGCATGCACTTCCTTAATGCTAAGAAAGGCAAAAGAAACATTCACTTGGAGTCTGTGCATTTTTGTTCCATAGATATTCACAGATGCCATGTTATTGTTATCTCAGTCCCAGATCAAGACGAGCTGAACTGAATGTGTTTGTCAACCTAGGGTGCCCAAACCCTACAAACGGCCCCTTGTACAGTCCCATTTAAAGCCAGTGATTTGTAGGCCCTATTCAGCCTGTCTCTGAAAGCCAGATTCTGTCTGGCTCGCATGTGGATGTACCATGGGGGGAAGAGCCTATGTGGTTTCAGTAAGGGCCAAGCAAATCTTCATCCCTTGTGCTCAGGGGAATTCAGGGGCTGAGTTGCCATGTCTCTGTCACCCCGCCAGGCACTGGCCAGAGGAGCTGTCCAGCTGCACATGGGGAGTAGGATGCACCTCACAAACTGGCCTGCTAGCTGCTATGCAGCCTCTGCATCTCTGCGAGGCATTCTGAGCCCCCAGGGCCTTGCCAAGCCACTCCTGCCCCAATGCAGGGCAATGCCTAAATGGCATTGCTGAGCCTAGTGCTAGCGTAGCTGCTTCCAGCAATTGACCAGTCTGGGCTAAATCGTGCAATGCTTACTGAGGGAAAAGCCCAATGAGGACTGCAGCATGTGTATGATTATGGGTAATAACAGCCACAGTGCTAACTCTTACTCTGCTTGTGGCGTATGTTCTATTCTCTCTCTTTCCTGTGCAGGCAATAAGAATGGACAAGCAATTATTCTATGTATTCAGAATACAGCCTATGGATTAATTTATGATCTGACTATCAGTAGAATGCCTTCCATTGCTTTCAATTGGCTTTGGATCAGGCCCTAAATGACCAGCATGTGTAATTGGGTTAGTAAATTATTGCCAGATTGTATTACTGGCTTCACTTAAGCGTGGCACTAAAGGCTTCCATGCATGGAAGGGTTACTTTAAAAAGCTGGGTGCTCTTACAGCCTTTGCTGTGCTCAGCAGGTTTCCCTTGTGCATTATTCCTGGCCTTGCAAGTAAATTATGTCCAAATAGTTTCACAATGTTTCTGTGGAAACTAACGCCTGAGGAGCACTTGGCTGGCTTACACAACTTCACTTGTTCATAGGGTAAAGTCCCCTGAAAGTCTATGACGCTCGGTTGATCTGCTGATCAATCATGTGAGGGCTAGTATTTGAGTCATTTAGTAATTGTGCCTTGACTAATCACATGATGGCACTGGGTCATCAGACCAGGAAGTTTCCTTCAGTTAAATTGCCAAGGAAGTTTCTTTTAGGTAAAAAGGAGAATTGTGGAAAACACTAAGCAATAAATAAATAAATAAATAGATAAATAAATCACTTTTAATCCAAACAGTTTCTTCCGTGTTTGCCATATTCAGTACTTGTAACTTCGGCCTCCAGCTGAGAAACAATGACTTTGGACTATCTTGCAGCATGGTGACAGGATGGCCCAAGACATGTGGGCCCAGCTCCTCAAAGGTCTTTAGACACCTAATTTCTATTGAACTCACTGGGAGTTAGGCTCCTAGATACCTCGGAGGATCTGGGCTGTGGAGCCTTTCCCCTCCTGTTCCCTGGTTCATTTCTGACACAGGTCACTAATGACTAGATGTGCTGCTCATTGTAGCGGAAGATATCTGTATCACCATTGACAGTATCAGTAGAGAAGCCAATGGACATATGGCCATGTTCACTGAACTTCCCTCTAGCGCTGGCATTGCATCTCCAGCTAGGAAACGACCATCTCATTGGGTCTGGCAAGTCTTAACTGCTTCCTATTACTGCTGGTGCTGGCATATGTTGAAGCTTTAAGCAACAACCCTGAGCTGGCGGTTATGCAAACCTGTACTACCAACACAATGCCCCTGAGAGCTCCCGCCTGTGCATGGGAATCAAGGCTGTGCAGTGAATGCTCTCTAGTATGGCTGACCAGTCTGCTTGCTGGGCGCAGTTAAAGAGTCCCACCACACCCTTCCTTGCTGCCTTTGGGGTGGCTGCAATGCACAGAGTGTGGTGCTAGGGAGTAGCCCCTGCAGTCAGGAAAGTGCAGGGCCTACGAGTGTGCCCAGTGGATGTAAGTGGAAGAGGGGGTCACATGCTCTATCCTTACTTGAGCACTCACAGTCACCTGCCACAATCTGGCTCTCTGTGGCTTGCCTTGAGAGAGGGAGACACTGTGCGTTTCTTGAAATATATGATTTTGTTTTTATTTTTTCATTTATTGGTGACTTAGGCCTTGTCTACCCTTGGAAATTTACTGAAATAGCCATTCCAGAAAAGTTATTTCAGCATAAGACCTCATGTGGACACTCATTCTGGTACAACAGGCTTAAGCCACAAAGTGGATCCATTTTGTCAATTAAACTAATTTAGAAAATCTATTCCAGACTAGCTATTTTGATAAATTTCCAAGTGTAGACAAGCCCCTAAGATGATTTACTTCACTGGAATGGGATCATACTGGCAGAGCTGTGGAATGTCAGGGATGACACCCTCCAGGACTCAGAATAGACATTTTTCTCAGGATGAAAAATTCCAGAATTCAGGATAGATTGTTTTATTTGTGGAAGACCTCAGGTAGAGACCAAGTAGCCGTATTTTGCCCTCAAAGAACTCCTCACCGGGTCTTATCAGTATTTGCTTTAGTGTTGTTTTCATCATTTATATACGGCCTCCCCAAGTGGCCAAGTGCTCTACATACATATAAGAGAGAAGCCCCTTCCAAAGCCCTGAGAGCCTAGAGACTGCACCTACAAGCACTTATCCACCAGGTGTAGTAAGCCCTTACTACTGTGAATAGTCTCTTCGATTTCAATGGGAGATATGACACCTCTAAAAATCAAGCCACTGATTGACATGTCTGAATATGGATTTAAGGACAACATTTTAAAAATGACTCATGACATTGGGTTCCTCAATTCCGGGGAGCCCAACTTGCCCAACGTTAATGGAGGCGTTTTCAAAGGATGGGATGCTCAGCACTTTCTGTGTCTCACGTTGGGTTACCAAAATCATTACTTAGCTTTGAAAAATCATGGCCTGTGTGCTTAATTTTAGGTGCCCAAGTTGTGCCCTGTGGACTGTGGCAGCTAAGTATTATCCTCCTTAATCTCAAGGTAGCTACGTTGAGTAGGAGGTAGTTTAATGCAGGTGGGATGGATGGTTGTCTTTTTTCCATACGATTTATACAGATGAGCGTGTATATGGCCATTAATAATCCCATGAAGCTTTTAGAAAAGATAGGTGGCCCCCTCACCATACTCCATGCACTTGTGCTGTGTTGGGTGTCATTTGTCTGGCCACTGGTGATTATGTTTGAGCAGTGGAATAAATGACTCCAAGATCTACCAACGCTAAACAGCTTATAAAGTACTTTGGGGTCCTTCAGGATCAGAGGAGTTAGGGATTGTAAATTACTGTATGAGATTACAGCTGTTGTGCTAAAAGGAAACCATACCTTGTTGCCATTATTTCACCCAACTTGGCAAACTATAGTGACTAAGAATTTATATATATATATATATGCAAAATCCAGGGGTTGGGGCAGTAGCTTGTAACCAAGCCTATAGGCTGGAATAATGGTTGTGGAGGGCTATATAACAGCCCCATGGCATGCCCGCTGGTTGGAGGATGGATTTCCTTTCCCCAACCACTGCACAGGATGTGTACATAAAGCCGAATCACTCAGGCTTCATGTGGGTGTCCTGAATTTCCCCCTTAGAGCAGAGAAGAGGTTCCCTCCATCTGCCCCAGATGGAGAAATGCCCTTTTCACTCCCAATAAAGAGCTGCCAAGAGTTTTTTCCCCCCCAAACTCCAGATGCCAAAGCTCAGCCGTGCCCTGTTCCCTGGGCTGTATTGCAAATAACACCACGTATGCAGCACCTTTGATCTGGAAGGATTCCAAGGCTCTTCCCACGGTGGAGGGTACCAGAAGTGGAGAGTGCCAGCCAATTGCACAACACAAGTGCATGTGTGTGGGGAGGGCGGGAAAATGAGTCAAAGCCTTTGGGGCAAACCTCTCTCATAAATGCCCCTCTGCTATGTACATTGGCCAAACTGGACAGTCACTACATAAAAGGACAAATGGACACAAGTCAGAAATCAGGAATGGCAATATACAAAAACCTTAGGAGAACACTTCAACCTCCCTGGCCACACAATAGCAGATGTAAAGGTAGCCATCGTACAGCAAAAAAACAGGACCAGACTCCAAAGAGAAACTGCTGAGCTTCAGAACATTTGCAAATTTGACACCATCAGATCAGGATTAAACAAAGACTGTGAATGGCTATCCAACTACAGAAGCAGTTTCTCCTCCCTTGGTGTTCACACCTCAACTGCTAGCAGAGGACCTCACCCTCCCTGATTGAACTAACCTCGTTATCTCCAGACTGATTCTTGCCTGCATATTTATACCTGCCTCTGGAAATTTCCATTACATGCGTCTGACGAAAACTTATGCTCCAATACATCTGTTAGTCTTAAAGGTGCCACAAGACTCTCTGTTGCTCTCTCATAAAGAATCCCTCAGTGCTGCACATGATATATTTGAAGCCACAATATATTATTTACTCTTCCTAAATGTAATATCACTTTCTCCTGGCTACATGGACCCAAGACTAAATGCATTACAAGGTAATAGACTCGGTAATAATTTGTAATTTTTATGCTCGTTTGGTTGGTGACCAGTACCAAGGATCCATATATATTTATTTCACACACACAAATACATGCCAAAACTACAGTACTAGTGAATATAGGGACATGGATTTCAGACCTCAGAGAGAACGACTGTATATTGTCATTGAACAGTAATGAGGCTGAGACCCTTTAAAAAGTAATGTAATAAAAATGTAGTGGGACTTGTGGGCTCTAGCCCACCCCCCCAAAACACCGACCATTTCCTCCTTAATGCTAGCTGGATGTAGAAGTTGTGATGTGTGTACACACTTACACAACCCCCTTTTCTAATCACAACAATGTGTTTTTCCTACAAAAGACAAATCAATCAAACTTGGCCTGTTCCTATAATCCTTGGGTTGGGTACTCCCACTGCACCGACAGTTACTCAGATCCTGCATGCATTAACATGAGTGGGAACTTTGGCTGAGTAAGGGTTGTGGGATCAGGCCCATGATGGATTAATATCTATGATTAAGCCAAGGACTCCGATGTCCATTCTTCACTCAAGAAGCAGAAAGCTGGCTTGAGGTTTTGTGTGCTTTTGCATCAGGACATTTTATGGAAAATTCAAGCCTGCAGTGAGATTCCATTGGCAGGTTCTGAGCCCTGGAGAATAGGAGTGGAGAAATCAAAAGGAACTTCAGCAAGTTCAGACTGCAACAGCATGTATTTACTCCTGTAACAACCTGAAGATACAAAAACATCTGAGAAAATAACAGAAGCACCCAGTACTGCCTGAAAAGGAAGTGATATTTTAAAAAAACTTCTCTGACCTTGAGTCCTTTCACTGATCTATTTGAAATCAAACAGTTTTTTTTATAATGAACGTTGCCTTTTCCCTCAGTGTTTTTACACTATCAAGTTATCCACAAATAGGAAGTGATTTTACAATGATCACACATGGAAATAAATACATTTAACCAGACATTACTGTACAACAGATTTGATTAAGGCTATTGTACATCTAAAATGATGGTGACGGAGTCTCAGTCTTTAAGAGGAAAAAATACATTGATGGAAGTGCATAAATTACACATTTCAGTGAAATGTATACCACACAGAAAGGCTTCTTCACGCACATACAGTATTGGATTTCATGTTCTGTTATTACATGTATTTCAAAGGTCAGTACATATAGCATAACATACCAGGGTACAGATGGAGTTCTGCTGCATGATACAATTCTATGCTTCTGAACAGATCAATCATGATTCATAATTTATTCAAACAGGATGAAATTCAGCCCTGTGCAGGGAATCAGCTCTAGGCACTCAAATCACATAAGTCCTCAAAAATAGGGTTTAAGTTGTGCATAGGCCCTTTACAGGCCTTCTGCATAGGTGACTCTCACCTATATAACTTATAATAGGATAGATACTCACCTCACTCTTCTATAAAAACTCAGGAGCAACTGATTAAGCTCCATTGTCCACATCCGTTATGAGTTTGTTTGTTGCCATAGGGAGGTTTTGAGGTTTAATACTTCAAGTTTTCCAAAGTAGGAACATTCCTATGAATACTCTGTTTGCTTCTGCAAATGGATTCTGCTGAGAAATGCCCAATAGTGAGACAGCATCTACAACTACTACCATGTCCACCACTGCTAAAAGGCTGAGCTCCAATATGCTCCTGATGTCAGAAGAACTCATAAGATAAAGTGTCTCAGTCTTTCAAAGACTGCAGCATACACAATACAAGAGCAGTTCTGCCATTATAAAAAGTCTGGCTCTTTGATGACTGGAATCTGTGTCTCTTCCTTGCATAGCAGTTTATAAATAAAATGGAAATCTTTTTTGGGTTCGCTCTTCAGAAGATAGGATTTTATATGATGGGGTTGGGCATCGTCAGCAAGCTGCAGGCATTTGTCGTCAACGTAAACAAAGAGCCCATAGTTCTGGGGATCCGACACCTCAAACTTCTCAGCGCATTGTTGGCCTAGCTGCTGAGTTGTCGTGTCTATCCGCGAGGCCATCGTCCGTGTCTGGGCACCAGTCTCCAAAAAGGAGATGGAGATGAAATCCTGCAAAGAAAAATATAGATCTAGATATAACACTCAAGTTCAGGCAATAAGGATAGATTGGATACTAAAGAGGGGCCTGAGATGCCATGTTCAAAAAAGTTTGTATTAGGATTTTGGTTCAGACCCAGTTCTGGAGCATTTAGGGATTTTCATTAAGAAAACACACAACCAAGGAAATTCACTGTTAGCAGGGCCGGCTCCAGCTTTTTTGCCGCCCCAAGCAACGAAGAGAGAGAAAAAAAAAAATTTGGCGGCCAGTCCTTCTCTCCGAGAGGGACTGAGGGACCCGCTGCCGAATTGCCGCTGAATACCTGGACGTCCCACCCCTTTCCATTGGCCGCCCCAAGCACCTGCTTCCTGCGCTGGTGCCTGGAGCCGGCCCTGACTATTAGACCCCTATCCCGTGAAGCGCTTAGCTTTAAACAAGTGATCCACCCCATTGAAGTCAGTGGGCCTGCTCACATGCTTAAAGTTAAGCATATGTGTAAGTATTTTGATGTTTTGGGGCCCTAGTGAGAATCTCCTGCTATGCAGAAGGTGCACGCTGAAATCGTTCCCACCCTCATCTGTGAGACATCATCCAGCAAGAGAGGAAGCAAAGGAATGTGCCATCATCATGAGTAATCCACAAGCTTCTCCTCAAGACATCAAGCCTCACAATCAGATGTCTCACAGGGGCAAGAGAAGACTTGGCTCATGGCAAACCTGTCAGATAATAATGTGGTGTAGTGTTTTCACACTCCTGCTTCAGTAGGGTGGAAATAAATGAATGATTGCTGTGGTGGTAAATTCCATTCAGATCCTAGCCTCAATAGTCAGGCCAATAATAATAATTAATGGAGATATCCCATCTCCTAGGACTGGAAGGGACCTTGAAAAGTCATTGAGTCCAGCCCCCTGCCTTCACTAGCAGGACCAAGTACTGATTTTGCCCCTGATCCCCAAGTGGCCCCCTCAAGGATTGAACTCACAACCCTGGGTGTAGCAGGCCAATGCTCAAACCAGGGAGCTATCCCTCCCCCCCAGGCCAAGAAAATGATGATTCCATACTTGATTTCTCCCAGGGAAGAATCTTGCATCACAGTTCTAGTCAGTTCATAGCCCCAATGGGAAGCACAAGGTTCAACTTCATTCTCATGAACGAAGATTTAAAAATTCCCCGCCCTTTGGTCAGAAAGTCCTCTGGTCTCCCAGCTCAAGTAGGAAAGCCGAGAAACGTGGGTTATTTTTTAAGATGACCTAGTGGAGGGCTCTGACTCTTGAAAAATGAGACTCAGCTCTGAAAAGAGACTAAGTAAAAACTTCTATAGAATTGCAAAGTATTCCTACTAACAGTTCATTTAGACCAGTGGTTCTCAACCCGTGGCCCAATTAGCACACAGCTGCGGCCCATGTGACATTCTCAGGGCCATACAGGTAGTATATATATTGTGTGGCTGTGGCCCAGATAACACATAAAAAGCAGAATGTGCAGCCCACAATGGTAAATAGGTTGAGAACCACTGATCTGGAACATTCCCCAGGCAGTAGTGTGCTCTTATCTCCTGTACATTTTCCAGTGATTTGTCCAGCCTATCGTGAAATGGCTCAAGGGAAGGGTAATTTGGTCGAATGTCTAAAAGGCAGACAGCTCACAAACAGTGAAGTGTTTTTTCATGGACGTTCTCTTTGTGACAAAGGGAGCACTGCTAACCCTGGCACTGCCAAAACTGTCCACAGCAACTTCTGTTCACTCTCCACTTTGACATTCATTGTTTAAGGGCTTCCTTGTAAATGGGTAGTAACTAATCAGGCCTCTCACTGAGAGAAATGATCTTTGCTGCCACCTTGTGGATGAAAATAAGGATTAATGTAAACTGTTTTAAAAATTTATTTTGTGCTTGGGGAAGGTGCTGGGTTGGCAGCATATTTATCCACTGACCAGGTGCAACAACAGGGAGCAGCTACAGAAGCATTGACAGCCTCCCTGCTCGAGTGCCACACCTCTGACTTGGAAGGACATCTAGGGAGGAGAGGATAACCCAATCTCCCTGCCCCATTCTGTCCTTGGCTTCTCTGCCAAGACTGCCGAGAGTGCTTATTAGTGTCAACTCTGAGAATGTTTTTTATAATGGGGATAGCTCTCCAAGTAGTCATTGGAGAGAGACAGCCATCTCATTAGTAACAATTGTCAGCCTCCATTGGCATAAACCCTATTCAAGCTGCTTCTTGAGATAACATCACAGTAAGGGAACGCAGCAGCCCTGGGTAGGCTAGTTACTTCCATCTTGTCCGTCTCCAGGACATCCTACAGTCTTTATTTACTCCTGAGGCATTCTGCACCAAAAATAAATAAATAAATAAATAAAATTTTGCGCACAATATTTTAAAATTCTGCAAAATTCTGCAAATTTTATTTGTCAAATAAATGTGGAGGCTCCAGCATGGCATTGGGAAACACAGGCCACTGTCTGCACAGAGGTGGGAGATCACTGTGCAGCTCCCCCTTGGACACGGACTCAGCAGTGAGGCTGCACCCAACCCTGGCATAGCACAAGGACAGGGCCTGCCCCAGAAACACCCCGGGGCCCCGCCCCCTCTGTGCCAGGTGCACCAGGTGTGGGCAGGCAGGCTCAGCAAGGCAGGATCCAAGTGTGGAGGGGCTCAGTGTGAAGGGATGCAGGTGTGCATTGAGAGGGTTCTGTGTGGGGCAATCTGGGTGTGGGCGGCTCAGTGGGGGATCCGGGTGGATGCACAGGGGCTTGTTGGGGGGTTCTCGGTGCAACAGTAATGGGACTCTGTAGGGGGGTCCAGGTGAAGGAAGTTGGGGCTCAGCAGGAGAGGTGTCTGGGTGTGGGAGGGATAGAGCTTGGCAGGGAGGTCTGGGTGTGGAGGACTCAGTGGTGGGATCCAGGTGCAGCTGGTTGGGACTCAGTAGGGTGGGGATCCAGGTGCAGGTGGCTCATCATGGTGGTCCAGGGGCAGGGGGAGTGGGGCTCATAGGGCGGCTTCTGGATGCGGGGAGCTGAGGCTTGGCAGGAGGGTCTGGGTATGAGGGGGTCTGGCTGCAAGGCGGTTGGGCAGATGGGGGAGCAGCTCCCTGTACAGGGATCCCTCCCCGTGAGGAGTGATGGGTGCAGGAAGCATGGGGGAGGGGGAATTTGTAGAGCTTCCTACAGCCGGGGGGAGAAATCTGGGGGTGGGTCTGACACAGCCCCGGATGCTGTGCAGGGGAAGAGGAAGTCCCGTCCTCCCCAGCCCAACTGGGACTAGCAGCTGAGCTCAGCGCAGGGTAGGAGCCACCAGCTGGGTCTTCCCGCATCTCGCCCCCTGCCCCACAGTGGTTTACTTCTCTGCCGGCTGCCCTGGGCACCCGAAACATACAGCTGGGGAGGGTTGCATGACCGCTCTTGTAGCTTCCTTTTGCTTCCCCATCAGAAAGTCATTTTTCTGCAGGGAAGCAAAGAAATCTGTGGGGACATACATACATTCTGCACATGCGCAGTGGTGCAGAATTCCTCCAGGAGTAAATTTATTACACCACCCACACAAGCCAACTAGAGGAAGTGTTACATGGACGTATTGTACTAGTGACGGAAAACAGGCCTATTAAATAGGGGGTGGAGTGAGCCTTTATTTTCAGTTACACCCTCTTGTATATCAGCTATTATATAACTGGCATTTATGTTCTCTATCCCATCTATTTCAAATAGATCCTTTCCAAACTGTGTTTATGGACACATTCTCCCATCAGTGTGTATATGTGGTTGTTGATAATGCTAATGGGAATCACACAACAGAATATATCCATTAATCCAGAAGAATATATCCATTCAGATTTTCAGCTTGTCTTCAGAACTCAGACCATATTGCCCTGGGATTAACCCCATTGCCTCTGCCTGCCTGCCTACAGATTTACAGATTCTCCACTCTTTTTTCTTTTCCCTACCTTTAGTGCACTCTCCTTGTAATTTCTTTGAATTCCATCATTACAATAGTAAACCCTTTGGGTTGCCCTAGGGGAATTCCTAGGAGTGACCTTTGATGTGAGGGGCTAGAGATCAGGATCTGGCCCACAGCTCAGATCCTGAATTAGGTCACCAGTGAAAAGGAGTTTTCTGGGTTTAAAAGCCGGCTTGGGTAACTTTATGATCAGTACTGCTGCTCCTCAGGGGCAATGTCTGTTGTAATTCTGTGTATGTGTAATGTCTAATCAGAGCAACCTCCTGCTGTTCGGGCTCCCTACTTCTCTCAACTCTGTCCAAAATTCTGCTGCAAAAATCAGTTTCCTCCTCTGATATTAAAACCAGGCCACGCCCGTGTTGATATCCCCTCAATGGATTCCACTAGCCTTCGCATCAGCCTCACTTTTAAGAGATTGTTGGATGCTGCTGTGACAAATATGGAAATTTCCTGACTTATCCCCAGGAGACGTCCATTGTATTTGATGAATGGTTCATGTATTATTGTGGGCCAGGACTGCATGTAACTTCTTGAGGGAGTAGCTGTGGCAGATGTAAGACTTGGATGATCAAAGGACTATACTGAACAAACGATTTTTGGGACTGTACGTATGAAGTGGATTTCCTGGGCTATATGTGGGGGAGGTGAATGCAAATCCCTCACTTTTGGTTATGAAAAAACCAGCCTTCTGAAGCTATGCCCTGAGATGGGAGGTGAGGGGGCACTGTCTGCTGATTACTTGTTACATGAGGCCAAGATCAAAGGCCCCAGCTGTATAGTGGAAAGACAGAGCTATTCGTGAGGGTGCTAGTTCTGAGCTGAGGCTGTTCTGAACTGTTCACCACAGAAAACACCCTTGGTGGGGTTTGAAGGACTGACTCCTAGCAGAGCCCTTGTTTGCATTGGGGAGAATGGTGATCTCTGATAAGCTTATTAGCATGTGTGTAGGTTCTTTGATGGGTTTTAATATGTTTTCTCTGTAGTACTTTCACCTTCAGAGTAAAGGTGCTTGCTTAGAAAGATCTGCGTGGTAACCTGTGACTGCTGGCAATTACAGCTGTTCACAGCCTTTGAAGAGAAAGCCTGGCTTGCTGGGAATATTATACAGTATAGGCAGGAAACTGTGCAACCTGGAAAAACACTGGTCAGGAGGGACAGAAACGTGGGTCTACACAATGGAGAAATGACAGCTGAGGAGTTGGGAGCCCAGATTGGCTGCCCTTGAGGGGCCATGGAGGGCAGGGACGGATTTACACCTTACACACCCTTAAGCACAGCATCTTCAGCGCTCCCAGTTTGCCTACAGCTGACTTTCATGTTGCACACAGTTTTAGAGAGGTAAGGCACCCCTAGAATGACAGTGCTGATAGGTACATGCCTACTGTGCCTAACTGGAAATCTGGCCCTGATGGAGCGGGGATACAGATGCAGTTGCCCCGAACTGTGACAGCTGATATCGCTCTCTCTTAGTTTTTTATTTTCATTTCTTTCTGCTCCTCCTCTTCTTCCTCCTGCTCACACCTCCCAGTTCTCACAGCTCCCTTTGTAGCTTTCTTCCATTCTGCACTTCCTTGCTTCTTCCATGGTGCCCAGCACAGAATGTAAGCTCTTGGGGATAGAAACTTTGACTTCCTCTATCCACAGTGCAGTGCCTAGCAAGCAGATGACGTGCACTGAGTAACAGTATTACTAATCGCAGGGAATAATTGCTGCCCCGTGTGAAACCTGGTTTCCAGTTGGAATTTTCATCTGCGTCTCACACTATGAAATCTGCACTCTCCACCACCCCCTTCTCCCAGAGCTGCTGACCTGCACAGACGAGCGGGACGCCCGGGCCTTGTTGAGCGTTCTCCGCCTCTCCCAGCGGTGAATGGAATCCTGCACTTCCATGCTCAGCTGCCGAGTTACTGTTATCTTATCATAGTTCTTGATGTGCTCCAGGGCTCCATAGGTGGTAGTTAAGTAATAGGAACCTACAAAAAGACAAGAAGGTCCCAAAACATCATCACACCTGAATCTACCATGACGTTGTCCTTCCCTCCTCCCTGCTTCTATGTTCATTCACCCATTGTGAATTGGTTAAATCTGAGATTGTGAGCTCTGTGGGGCACGGATTGTCTTTACATTGGTTGTAAAGCGGGGTCCTGACCTTTGTTTGGCATGCATAGGTGTAACTGCACTAGAACTAATAAATAATGATCACAGGGCTCTTCATTCCATTCTGGTTGATGTAGCTGCAGATATAACACATGCGCTACCTAACCTGCTTGTGTCACTTCCCTCACTCACAACTGGGAAGGAGCAGTGACTGCAGGCTGGCACGCTGTGGGTTTTAATTGATATTTTAAAGTTAAACATAGAATTCATGTAAATTAATACAGCATCCTCTTTCATGGAGAAACCCAAATCACCAACCTTCCCTTAGATTGTAAACTCTTTGGGGCAGGGACGGTCCTTTCATTCAGTATTTGTACAGCACCTAGCACTATGGGGATCCTCGTCCATGATTGGGGCTCCTAGGTGCCATGGTAATACAACTAATAATAATGTACATGTAAGTAACTAGAGTGGAATGAATCATTTATATTTTGGTTCCGTGGCCTAAATGAAAAACCAAAAAGTATTTCATTTTGGGTCAAACAGAACATTTTTCAACCTGAAACAAAATCTTTTTTTTTTCATTTAATCTAGGGTTGGGGTTTTTTAACTTTTTTTGCCTTTTTAAATAAAGCTAGCTAAATGTTGAAATGAAACCTTGTTTCAAAATGAAAACATTAAATATTTTGTTTAAAAATGTTGGAATAAAACATTTTGACTTTTTGAAAAAAAAATTCTCTTTTCCAACTGCAACTATTCATCAAATTCAACCCAAATTTGCAACTAGTTTTAGTTGACCCCAAACTGCATTTTTCAGTGAATGTACTATTAGTTCAAAAAATTTCACCCAGTCTATTAGTAACTAACTAACTAAGAGAGGGAAAGGGTATAATATCTACCTATCCATTGACAATGAGCATATTGCAACCAATCCCGTCTACCGTGGAACTTCCTGAAGATCCTAGTGCTTGGAGCACTGGCAGTGCTGGTCTCCAGGCGTATGGTATGCCCAGTGCACTACCAGACAAATTTCTAAAGGGTGGTGAGCCACAGCACCTGCAGCGGGGTCGGGTACAGCATTACTGGTAGGTGCTAGGGAGGCAGAAATCTCTAATGAAAGAGCAAGGACTAGAACCTAGACATTCTAATGTCTGGTTCTGAGCATTCACCACAAGGGGGTAATCGTAATGCTCAGTCATCTAGTTTACCATTGAAATCAAACCAATTGTTTCCAGATTTGCCAGTGTATCATTGTACAGTAGAGACAGGCTAAGGAAGCAATTTTCATATATGGACCAGGATTCTGTTTAGACTAAGGTAAAAGGTTGGGATTTGAGACTAGATCAAACAGGTGTTCACTTTCTGATTTGAACTGGATGGAGCTGAAGTTTCACAAGCTTTTTCTTGAGAGATCCATGCTAGAATCAAAATTGTAGGGGCAGGTTTGGGTCCAGGATTTGAACCCAAATTCAAAGGGATTTGGATTTGAGGTCCTGAGTCTAACACAGGGGTGGCCAACCTAAGCCTGAGAAGGAACCAGAATTTACCAATGAACATTGCCAAAGAGCCACAGTAATATGTCAGCAGCCCCCCATCTGCTACCCCCTCCAGCTCCCAGCATCTCCCACCCACCGGCAGTCCCACCAATCGCACCTCCCACTCTTCCCCATGCCTCCTGCCCGCCGCAATCAGCTGTTTCGCAGTTCGCAGGAGGCTCTGGTGGGGAGGGGGGAGGAGTGAGGGCATGGCAGGCTTGGGGGAAGGGGGAGGGGTGGAGTGGTGGCAGGACCTGGGGCAGAGCAGGGGGTTGAGCAGTGAGCACCCCCCGGCACATTGGAAAGTTAGCATCTGTAGCTCCAGCCTCAGAGTCAGCGCCTATGCAAGGAGCCGCATGCACCTCCGGAGCCACAGGTTGGCAATCCCTGGTCTAACCCATTTCTAACTGGTATCTTTCACAGTTCTTGCTGGCTTCCAGGTTTGTCGTCTCATTCTTTATGAAAACAAATGAAAATATTAAAAGGCTGCAGATGACCAAAATGGCCACTAGATGGCAATTCTGCAACATACATATCCTCCCTGTTCTGTGGGCTCTCTCTAGTGCAGTGGTTCCCAAACTTTAACAACCTGTGAACCCCTTTCACTAAAATGTCAAGTCTTGCGAACCCCCTCCTAAAAATGAATATTTCCAGGGATTTTCTCCTTTACCTGAGTATAAATTATAAAAGCAGTGATCTTGGAAATATAAAATTTGTTTTTATGACATGCTTATTACACACTATTTATTATTAATTATTATTCATCATTACAGTATTTTATTACATTATGAAAATGGCAACACTCCAAGATCTCACTTTCCTTACGTAGCTTGTAAGACTTTGAATAAGCCTGTTATAAGGCAAGGCTCCCATGTTTCATCAAAGAGTATCAGATGTGAAATAGCATGAAGGTATTTAAGAAGACAACTTGAAGAGTTCCTCCTACACAAGCATTCAGGTCTTGAGCAGTCCAGGCAAACAACGCACGTTACAACAAAGCTTAAACTTATTGTTTTTAAAATTATTATGAAGAACACTAACTGCCTATTTAATTTTAAAACCAGCAAAAAATATCCACTTCCCTTTCCATTTCTTATAAGGAGTCTTGAAGTTTAAATCTCAGTGTGATAGATATGCTTGCTTTGATCTGCTTATCTCTTGGAAATCCAGGGGCTCTGGGCTGCTGGCTCTATGGGGTCCCTATGGACAGCTCTGTCCGCCATTAGGGAATTTTTTCCCGAGAACCCTCTGTAACATTTTGTGAACCCCCAGGGGTTCACGAACCCCAGTTTGGGAACCACTGCTCTAGTGCTTCCTCTGATTGTTAATGAAACTCACAGTAATTATCACGGCTGGCCAGACAAATGATGTTTAGAAAACACTTTACTTAAAACAATATTTTCAGAAACACACCAGTCTCCTAGCACAGGAGGCAAAGCAATTTAATTTCCCCTGTTCAGAGAGATCTCCCCACTGCAGTGAATGTTACTCCACCCCCTTTGGACATCACTGGGTATTTATCACTCAGATAACATTGCCAAAGGGGTCAGCTGGGTTACACAAACATCCTGGGGGTTGACAATTAGGCATGATCAAAGACATACCAACCAATTATAGCAAAGGGATCTTTTCTCATTAGAATAATTAAAAGCATTAGCAGAATATATTACCAAAGTTTATTTTTAAATAGAGACAGTTAAGTTTCTAACACCTGGGCCAAGGTCTTCAAAACGTCTCTGCCTCTTACATCTGTATTTAGGTAGCTAAATTAGTGGTTTGATTTTCAGTAAGGCTGAGCACCTGCTGCTCTAACTGAGGTCAGTGGGAGCTTCTGGGTGCTCAGCATTTTTGAAAATCTGCTGATATATTTAGAAACCTAACTTTGGGTCACACCATTTTGAGGCATATGGGGGAAGCTTACACTACAGCTGCCTGACCCTAGCTAGAGCTCTTTATCAATTTCACAAACCCTACATGCATCCTGCAGAGAAGTACATCATCATTTCCAAAGGGAACATGTTTCCCATGAGAGAAGGCTCTTTCTCACCCTCGCCCAACTGCAGAGCAGGGTCCATGAGCTCCATCATATACTCCACATTCAGAAGCACCTCAGTCAGGTTGCTGCGGGCCAAGACGTACATGAGCACCGGGAGGAAATCATCTGCACCATAAGGCTTCCCTGCAACCAAGAGGAACACACCCAGGTATCAACAGGTTATCCAGAAAGGCGATGGTTCTGATACAGAAGTGCCAACTCCCCATTAAATGGCTCCTACGTGAATAATTTCCTTTGGGTTACGTCAGCTAAAGGGTTCATAGCTCAAAAATGCCAATGAAAGAACACTGAAAAATTTAAAATTAAATAACAGTCAAACAAGCAAAAACACCCCCCCAACACTAAACTTCAAGCACAAAATATCAGGTTGAAGACACAAAGAAGAACAAAGATTCTTTACCAACTAAAATCAAAATGTGTTAGTTATTATGAAACACAAATAAGAGAGAATTGTGGATTGACACAAAGGCTGAATTCTTCTCTCTTGAAGTTCAGTCTGTTGCTGTTCAAAAGTGCAGTACCTGTGGTCTGAGTTGCTCCCATCAGCAGAGTGGATTACAAACTCGTGTACCCTTTGGGTTCATCCTCATTCTGTGTATCTGACTGTAGAACCGGGGGTTACAACAAAATATGAGACAGACCATGGGGAATAGTAAAAGCAGTATATTGAAAGCGGTTCTTAGGGCTGGAATCCTGCTTTCCTGTTCCCTTAGGAGGTGACTATCGTACCGTGAGCACTAGATTACAATGGATGCCCCAAGGAAGCTGGGAGCCAAGGAGAAGTATTTCTGTATTCAGGGCATTAAGATGTAAAAACAAAAAGCTTTTCTGTAGTACTGGTGATCAAACCAGTTTGGAGACTTGGTTTGGAGACCAGTGGCAGAGCCAATAGCAGAGTGAGGCTGACCAGTGGCAGAGTCAAATATAGCGCCCATATTTAAAAAAAGAGAAGAAAGAGAACCCAGGGCACCACAGACCGGTCAGCCTCACTTCAGTCCCCAGCAAAATCATGGAGCAGGTCCTCAAGGAATCCATTTTGAAGCACTTCGAGGAGAGGAAGGTGATCAGGAACAGTCAACATGGATTCACCAAGGGCAAGTCATGCCTGACCAACCTGATTACCTTCAATGATGAGATAACTGGCTCTGTGGATATGGGAAAAGTGTGGATGTGATATACCTTGACTTTAGCAAAGCTTTTGATACGGTCTCCCACAGTATTCTTGCCAGCAAGTTTAAGTATGGATTGGATAAATGGACTATAAGATTGATAGAAAGCTGCCTAGATTGTCGGGCTCGATGGGTAGTGATCAGCGGCTCGATGTCTAGTTGGCAGCCGGTATCAAGCAGAGTGCCCCAGGGGTTGGTCCTCGGTCCGGTTTTGTTCAACATCTTTATTAATGATCTGGATGACGGGATGAATTGCACCCTCAGCAAGTTCGCAGATGACACTAAGCTGCGGGGAGAGGTAGATATGCTGGAGGGTAGGGATAGGGTCCAGAGTGACCTAGACAAATTGGAGGATTGGGCCAAAAGAAATCTGATGAGGTTCAACAGGGACAATTGCAGAGTCCTGCCTTAGGAAGGAAAAATCCCATGCACCGCTACAGGCTGGGGACCGACTGGCTAAACAGCAGTTCTGCAGAAAAGGATCTGGGGATTACAGTGGATGAGAAGCTGGATATGAGTCAGCAGTGTGCCCTTGTTGCCAAAAAGGCCAATGGCATACTGGGTTGTATTAGTAGGAGCATTGCCAGCAGATCGAGGGAAGTGATTATTCCCTTCTATTCAGCACTGGTGAGGCCACACCTGGAGTATTGTGTCCAGTTTTGGTCCCCCCACTACAGAAGGGATGTGCACAAATTGGAGAGAGTCCAGCGGAGGGCAACGAAAATGATTAGGGGGCTGGGGCACATGACTTACGAGGAGAGGCTGAGGGAACTGGGCTGATTTAGTCTGCAGAAGAGAAGAGTGAGGGGGGATTTGATGGATATTAGCCAGGATGGGTAAGGAAGGGTGTCCCTAGCCTCTGTTTGTCAGAGGGTGGAGATGGATGGCAGGAGAGAGATCACTTGAGCACTGCCTGTTGGGTTCACACCCTCTGGGGCACCTGGCATTGGCCACTGTTGGTAGACAGGATACTGGGCTAGATGGACCTTTGGTCTGACCCAGTACAGTCATTCTTATGTTATGTTCTTATAGCAGCCTTCAACTACCTGAAGGGGGGTTCCAAAGAGGATGGAGCTAGGCTGTTCTCAGTGGTGGCAGATGACAGAAGAAGCAGCAATGGTCTCAAGTTGCAGTGCGGGAGGTCTAGGTTGGATATTAGGAAACACTATTTCATTAGGAGGGTGAAGAAGCACTGGAATGGGTTACCTAGGGAGGTGGTGGAATCTCCATCCTTAGAGGTTTTTAAGGCCTGGCTAGACAAAGCCCTGGCTGGGAAGATTTAGTTGGTGTTGGTCCT
The DNA here is from genome assembly GCF_013100865.1 of Trachemys scripta elegans. Lineage (NCBI taxonomy): Eukaryota > Metazoa > Chordata > Testudines > Emydidae > Trachemys > Trachemys scripta. The sequence continues at coordinate 29,872,357 of NC_048301.1, forward strand.
GCTTTGAGCAGGGGATTGGACTAAATGACCTCTTGTGGTCTCTTCCAACCCATAAATTCTATGATTTTATGAATAGGCACCTTTCCCCGGCGTCTTTTAACTATATGCATGGCATCTTTTCAAGCACACACTCATTCCCCCGACCCCAAATCCCTGGTTGCCCTTAGTTACAAAACCTGGCTCCACTGCTGTTGGAGATGTAGAATCTTGAACTACAGAACTACAATATTGTTATAGCCACAGCACCTTGGGATGAGCTCTCCTCAGAGCTACTGAGCTAAGCAACGTCAGGCTGAGTAAATATTTGGATAGGATACCTTTAAGGTAAACGTACCTTCTACAGGAAGTAATACTGATGGGGGTGAGGATGGTCTTGTGCTTAAAGCATCCTTATAGACAGAGTGAGTCTGTGAAGTGATCCATATTTATGGTATGTAAATCTCTTTGGGATCCTTTCAAATGAAAGGCACTATATGTAAACTCTTATCAGTATAAATCATTACAGCTCAAAATAGGATCCAAGGAGAAGTTCCATCAGATGAACTATGAAGAACCTGAGGTCAGCATTTCTTATCTAGAAGCTGTTCATCTCATTTTGAATTGGTGTGCTTTTTGTTCATAGTGTACAGTATATGCATGATAAGGTTGCTTCACAAGTCCATCTTTCAGGATACCCAGATATGAACCATCTTCATAAACCAAGAGCACTTTCAATCTCACCGTGATCATTCATGGTGCCTGCAATGTTCAGACATTTTCTCTTTTATGCATCTATGTCAGGGATCGGCAACCTTTCAGGAGTGGTGTGTCGAGTCTTCATTTATTCACTCTAATTTAAGGTTTCGCGTGCCAGTAATACATTTTAACATTTTTAGAAGGTCTCTTTCTATAAGTCTATAATATATAACTAAACTATTGTTGTATGTAAAGTAAATAAGGTTTACAAAATGTTTAAGAAGCTTCATTTAAAATTAAATTAAAATGCAGAGCCCCCCGGACCGGTGGCCAGGACCTGGGCAGTGTGAGTGCCACTGAAAATCAGCTCGTGTGCCGAAGGCGACACGCGTGCAATAGGTTGCCTACCCCTGATCTATGTCATGTCTTGGCTTCATTGGTTTGGGATTGGCCACATATGTCTCACTCCTTAATCATTTGTCCGGACTCCAAAAAAAAATAAAAAATAAAAAAAAAATCTATCCCTGATGTAGCTTTGGTAAGTTACACCAAGGCTGATTTTGGCCCACATTCTAGATGTCCTTCCATGTAGGGAATAAATTCCTATTCCTCAGCTGTTCCCACTGACTTGTTTCAAGTCTTTGCCATGAGTCAGCTTTCCTTATTTGTCATATATAGTTGACATAAGTTCTCCTTTGGCAGAGGAAGATCTTCTGCTGGAGTTTTAAACAAATACAAGCCTAGTTCTCGATAAAAAATGTGACTTTAAAATAAACCAGAAAATGTATCTAATGAGCAGACAGTCAGATGAGTTAAAACAGAGTGCCTGAGGCTGTAACTGTTATATTCACTTCTGAAGCCGTAAGTTAGACTAGTTTGTATAGAGTCAGCACATATGGTAGAAGGAATCTGCGGCTCTATTCAGTGAAAGTAGAATTAACACTTTCTGTTGTTTAAATGTGCAGTCAGTTAAATGATGTTGCAGGTCCTTAGCCAAACCATAAAAGGGCTTCATTGTTTGATTAGTGTCTGGCTGGATGTTTTATTCATACTGCTACTAAGGCTTATGTTTCTATGAAAGCTTGAGTTGGTTCGCAACACAGGGCCAAATTCATCACTGCCATAAATATTAATCTAATAGGAATGTATTAATATTACTGCTATTAAAGCATTGTGCAGCTGGGAAAATTACTCAATGGAGACATGGAGGACTGGAAAAACCTCAAGGAGAAGGGCCTGGATTCTGATCTCACATACACCAGAATCGATTAGGAGAAATGCTATCAATGAAGTCACACTGGTGTAAAACCAATGTGAGGGAGCATACAATCAAGCCTCAAGGAATCTGCTGAGCTTCATTTTTTCTGCCCCTTCAAATGTTTTATTTAAGTTCTGAAGTAGCTGGTGGACAGAACTAGACCAGCATGCCTGGAAACTCAAATTTTCTAGGGAGCCCTAGAAAGATACACTACTGCTGCAAGAGTGCAGCCTTCAACCTGTTGCCCCACATCTCAGCTGGAAGGACCACCCTTAGGAGGGAGAGGGTAAGTCAGTCTTTATGACTCTTCTGTGTCCTCTTCGCTGAGACGCCCAACATGGATATCTGTTTGTGATATGAACATTTGTCCACTAGGACCTGCACTCAGACCACCAACTTCTTTCAAAAAGCTCACCAATTGACTCCCTGGTGGTGTTAACCTGCCATCCTGTGCTAGACTCAAATCAGGGACATGGAAGTGAATAGTTCTATGTACACTCCCCTGAGCCAGCTAGACCTGACAGGGGATGATACTCTTCCAGGACTCTTACAGAATCTCTCCATTTCTGTTTTGTTGACTAAGCTTTGTATTTACAACCGGGCTTTGAGTCAATTATTTTTCATTCCTATCCTATCTCATTTCCATAAGCTGATTTAGCAGCTTTGCTCACCAGTCCTTATTATAAACCTCTCTCAATTTTAAGATGTGATAGAAATATTATTTGAGAAAGACTTCTGCAGTGCCAGCTGTTTGCATGACTTAATTATTGGAATCTGACATCCACTTTTTTTTTGTTTTGTTATTAATGAGCTCAAACTAGGGAGGTTTGTGGCATACGCTCACAATTTGCACATAATAGTTAACTTAATTTCAGTCTACCTCTAGGAATACAGGTCCCGATGGCTGAGCCGCCACAACTGCAGATGAAATCAGTGGGAGTTGTAAGCACGTGCTGTGAAGAAACATTCTCTAGGGGTTATGGCATTAGCCTTGGACTTAGAAAACCTGGGTTCAAATCCTTGTTTTGCACAAAGTTCCTGTTGGATCCTGGGCAAGTTACTCAGCCTCTCTGTGCCTCAGTATCCCCACTAGGGATAATAGTACTTCCCTACCTTGCAGAGGTGCTGTGAGGGGCTTAACTAGTACAGTAACAGGGGGCATATAAGTACTTAAGAAAACGCCATTGAAAATTGGGCTCATGATTTTTTTCCCCCATCATATTACTGACTTACTACTTGATCCGGAAATTTCTCAGCACCTCGTGTGACGTGCTGAGCAACTTCATCTCCCAGCAAAGTCAATATTGCTTAGCACCTTGCAGGATCAGGCTCTTCTTGCACCAGGACAGACCAAAAGGATAAACTCCAATTCCGGTGAAACCCAGTGTATCTCCACTGATTTAAATGGAGCCACAGCAGCTTGTGGCAGTGCTGATTTGGCCCTCCCTCTAAAACGGGCTGATCTCAACCCTTGAGACGTTTGAAGGAGGACAGATCCAGATGTGTCAGAGCTCAGGCCCATCTCTACTCAACATGGATGGGGTTTAGATCAAAAGATCAGGTCAGTTCTTTTTTACTGTAACTGGCTCGTCCAGCCTTATTGAAAACATCCATGTTTAGTTCGTATCTTTCACAGAAAAGCTCATTAACAGCTTGCAGAATTACATCCTGCTGTCACCCCTCCCCCCTGTCCCAATTGCTGTCTCGAGTTCAAGGTGGAATTGTCCCACTCCAAATCAGACTTGTTTGCTTTTTTTCCAATGACAGGAAACATTTGTTTCATAAACATTCATAAGAGGCTTAAAATAAGCCTTCTCCTCTGCCACAAACTCATCCTATTACACTCAAGGCAAAGTGTTTGCAATATCAGCGGCTGGCTGTGCTGCAGCGCTTGAATGGAATTGGTATTAATTAAATGCATGGTTAATGCGATTGGAATTCTGTCCGAGTTTCCATAAACAAACTAGGGCTCTGTTCTAACACATTCATGTATATGCTTCTTCAGTGGCTCTTCTGTCCAGTAGGGATGATAATCATCATAAGTAGGTTTGGAAGGATTCAATGTCGGTAAACTTTAATTTCATCGTACACACACAAAGTGATGAAAAAATATTTCCATCAATAATAACTGTGATCTACAGCTAGTAAAAGTAAGAAAAATGCTCCTTCTGAACTTCTTAGAGTTTGATTTAGGGATATTTACTTTGTATATTTTGACATGTGATGTTGACAATTTGTGTTTTAATGGTTATAAACTTTAACGTTTTGAATTTCAACATCTTCTGTCAAGAAACAATTATTGTTTGACCTCCACATAACTTCATGCGACTGAAAAACTAAATAGATAAAAATTAAAAAATGCTTAAAAATATACAATCGATTTTATCCATCAAAAAGATAAAAATCAAATTCTGCCAAGCCTAATCATAATATAGTAATAATACTTTGCATTTATATTGCATCAGCCATCCATCCAATGCTTTCAAGGCATTTTGAAAACACTCACGAATGAAGTCTCACAACATTCTCCTAGGAGTGAGGTGCAGGGGGGAGTCCCCAAGGCTGGGCTGAAGGGGTTGGTGAGTGAGTTCACCTCACTCTGACCCTGCAGCAGTAGCTCCTGCCCCACAGGGCTGGACCCCGCTTCCTGCTCTGGGTGTTGCAAGCCCACTACCAGACTGGGATTAGGGTTGCGGTGCCAGGGGGATTGATGCCCCCTGGGTGGGGCAAGGAGGAGGAGGAGGAAGAGGACACTGGCCATCACCCCCTATGAATGTGGACCCTGAGTGGGTTGCAAAAAAAGACACAATGCAGTTGGTGGGTCCCCTTACTAAAATGTTTGGGGACCACTGCCTTAATTTACAGGTCAGAGGCATTGGGAACTGGGATTGTTTAGTCTGCAGAGTGTCAAGTATCAGGGGGTAGCCGTGTTAGTCTGTATCTACAAAAACAACAAGGAGTGTGGTGGCACCTTAAAGACTAACAGATTTATTTGGGCATAAGCTTTCGTGAGTAAAAACCTCACTTCTTCGGATGCATCCGAAGAAGTGAGGTTTTTACTCACGAAAACTTATGCCCAAATAAATCTGTTAGTCTTTAAGGTGCCACCACACTCCTTGTTGTTTTAGTCTGCAGAAGAGAAGAATAAGGGGGGATTTGATAGGTGCTTTCAACTACCTGAAAGGGGGTTCCAAAGAGAATGGATCTAGACTGTTCTCAGTGGTAACAGATGACAGCACAAGGAGTAATGGTCTCAAGTTGCAGTGGGGGAGGTTTAGGTTGGATATTAGGAAAAACTTTTTCACTAGGAGGGTGGTAAAGCACTGGAATGGTATCAGAGGGGTAGCCGTGTTAGTCTGAATCTGTAAAAAGCAACAGAGGGTCCTGTGGCACCTTTGAGACTAACAGAAGTCACTGGAATGGGTTACTTAGGGAGGTGGTGAAATCTCCTTCCTTAGAGTTTTTTAAGGTCAGGCTTGACAAAGCCCTGGCTGGGATGATTTAGTTGGGAATTGGTCCTGCTTTGAGCAGGGGGTTGGACTAGATGACCTCCACCCACCTTCCAACCCTGATATTCTATGATTCTATGATCAATTCATATTGGCACTTTTAACCCAAAGCAGCAATTGTACCATATGAGATAAAGGATACTCTCCAATCCACCAGCTCTCATTAACAGTAGCCCTCATACAACATCTTCTGCCAGGCCTCTGTTTGCTACAAGGCAAAACTTATACATGGCATTATTCTCTCCCTGGTAAGCAACATGTGATAGTGAGCAACGTACAGGAGCATCTTGGATTCACTGTAAATAGATTCTAGAATCGCTTCAGCATAAACTGTTTATGCTCATGCCTCAAGTGCTTAAATCCTCCTTCAAATACACAAACAGTAGCTCAGCTATGCTACTCACGTTTATGCCTTGCTCAGTGGTACCTGCCATTATCAACTGCAGAACCCTACGTAAAAAGTGAATGGACAGGGTGCAATTAATGTTCATCGGGTTGATTGGTTTTACAGGGGACAAAAACAGGGAGAGGAAAGGTTTCTAATACAATATGACCTTACTACACTCTTGTTCTGTTCAAGCTAAAAGTGCAGTATGTGTGAGTCATACTAAGCACAGAATCCTACAAATAAGGACTATTAAGTTCACCTAGTCCATCCCCCAAGCCAGTGCAGACTTGTTCCTTGAAGTATATGATCCAGTGCTTGTTCAGTCCAATTTTAGGTGACTCAAATGAGGAAGTGTCTACCACTTCCCTCGGAGATTATTCCAGATGTGAATAGACCTAACTGTTAGAAAATTGTTCCTTTATTCCTTGGACCACCCTAAATGATTGCTCTCCCCAGCTTTGGCATTTCCAGCTTTCATATACTTGCAGACTTAGTAGTCATCATCTGATTAATCTATACCACTTTAGTTCTTTCAATATTTCTCTTTATACCAATCCCTAATTGATAGCTCCTTAATCGTTGTTCTTCCTTCATTTCCCTCCTACGTACCAACAACTTTCAGGCACCAAAGTGCCTAGAACTGATCACAGTGCTCTAGTTGTGGTCTTATCAGTTCCTTATGGTGAAGGACTGTCATCTCTTTGCTCCATAGCACATCGCATGTTTCTGTCTCACTATCACCCCAGATCTGTATTGCATTTCATAGTCCTTATGAAAAGAGTTTGAAGCACTGAAGGCCTGATTTTGATCTTACAGCAAATCAGGCCCTTCATGTTTTGTTAGGGGAAAGGATCTTTGCTAGAAGAATGACACAGGGTAAAACAGAATGGGGAAGTTGCAAGCTTCTTCCAAGAACACAGGGCACATGTGATATGAGTGTTATCCTGCTCTCATTATGTGCCCATTATGTGCCTTGAAGGAGGCAGCCGGTGGTGTGTCTGCAAATGCTAGAGCAGACTTAACCAATTTGTAGAGTCCCTCATCGGGGGCTGGAATTGCTGTTTACATCCTACATCCAACTACAGCCACAATTAGAACAGGTATCCACGTGGTGCACTGACAGCAGCTCTGCTAAGGAGATCTGAGCTCCAGGCTACTCTTTGCAACTCTTACAGCTTGTTGTGCCTTCTGGGATGAAGCTGACTTCCCCATCCTGCCTCAATTCCTTACACTGTGAGAGCTGGTGCTGCAGTTAACATGAAGGACACTCTTCCAAGCCACCATGGACTCACCCAGTGAGAGTCATATTTTACATTATCCATTAGACTGTGGCACTGTTTGATTTGCTATTTTTAAAGTATAACCATGCGAAGTATGTGCCTGATACACAGCCTCAGCATAGCAAGAAGAGCAGGATTGCAATAGAGGCCAAAATCTGCTTTTCTGAGCCTTTTCCTGCACATTATTGTTACTTACACGATTGTTATTTTTGATTGTAAGCTCTCCGAGGCAAGGTCCATCACCTACTAAATGTTTGTACGGCTGGTTGAGATGCCCAGGTGCTGCCACATTGAAATGTAATATTTATATTGCAGTAAAACCCAGAGGCCTCAATCAGGACTGCCACCCTGCTGCACTGGGCACTGTATAAACATATATGAAGACATGGGACTACCCATGGTTCCTACCCTGTAAAGCTTGCAGTCTAATCTGACCAGTGAGATGTGAAGGCGGGGGGAGGCAGAGGAATATAGTGATATACACACATATATAGATGTGCAATTTGTAAAAAAATTGATATAACTAGACCTATCCATAATTGGCTGATTTTTCACCAGCATGGTAGCAGAGGTGCATCTTGAGTAGGAATTTGGAGGAGGAGAGGGTAGTGGCCTGATGGATCAGTTCTGTGCATGAAGGTCAGAGTAAAAGGTGCAGAGATGCTTGTTCAGGAAGCTGACAAATGGGCAGAGAAGGCATGTGAATGGAGTGGAGGAGGTGGGGAGGACATGATGAAACACAAGAGCAGACAAGTAAGGAGGGACAGAATTGTGGAGGGCCTGGGAAATCAGAACAAGAAGCTTGACCTTGATGGAGAGAGAGCCAATGGAGAGATTCAAGAAAGAGGGTGTGTGACGGGGTGTGTGTACCCCACATAGGTTTGGAATGGGCCTAAGAGGCCAATTGACATACAGAGCTGTGCCTGGAGAGTGGGACAGGCTTAACGGAGGATGAGGCCCAGCTGAGGAGGTGCTGGGAGAGGACTATAAACAGAAGAAGTTGAGAGCAAAAGGAAGCTGCAGATAGTGTGCAAGGAGCTCTGCAGTTACTCTCTGGGACTAGAACATGGCAGGATAGATAAAAATCAAGAGTATTTTTGAAATACTGGAGAGGGAAGAGACTGGGAGGATCATGGAAGAAGCCAAAGGGAACAGTTGGTCCTGGGATCCTCTCCTGAATAGAAAAGTGTGGCAGGAGGCTAGGTGGGAGACAGCAGAGGGGAGCAGGCTCTGGTGGGAAGGCCTGACAAAACAGCAAGAACTGAATTTACAAGTAGAGAGCCCTGGAAGGCATCCAGTGGAGGCATGAAAGGTCAAGCCAAAAAGGGCAGAAGGGGTTTTAAGCCTGTGCTTTTTAGTTTGGGATTTTGTTGAGGGATTCCAGGGAAGGGCCTGGAGTGCACCAGCCATGACAGAAGGGTGACCCTACAGAGGTTGCAGCAGGGGAGAAGGCCTCAGAAAGGCTGGGTAGGAAGAACCAAAGGAAGGCAGCAGCAAGGAGTTGTCACGGCTGGATCGTGGCGTCGTGGGCAGAACTGGGTTCCCCTACTGGTATGGTGGCATGAGGCTGGAGGAGGGGACAAAGATGACAGAGAGCCCTGGGAAAAGGGAGTGAAGACCACAGGCCCAGAATTGGGGCTGAAGACATGATACAAGGTCTTGGTCACTGATTTGTTGGACTTTTTATTACCCCAGAAGGGATGGACTTAAATCATGACCTGGCTGGTGAGCCGAGGCATAAGAAGGGGCAGACCACCAGAGGACCAGTGCGGCCATTGGCAAGAGGCACCGGAGGGGAGAGAACCAGTACACCATGCCAGGCCACAAGAAGTTGCGTCAGTGGTGAGTCCTGTCTCTTCACAGGGTGGTATGGTGAAAGGAATGGGCAAGGAAGATGGATCTTGTCTTAGCTATTCCTTGTACTGGTCTGAAAATAGTGGATCAGAGCCATAGCTCCCTTGACTTCAAGTCAAGGGAGCTATTCCAGTTTTCACCAGATGAGGATCTATCCCATTGTGTTTAAATTCTAAACATAGCAAGTAGGGCTTTGGGGAATTTAACTGCAGCAAACTTACTGTGCATTTTTATTGTGTATCTTCAAGTTAAACTTTTGACATCAGGTTAAAGCTCTCTAACAAGTCTGCATATATGTGGGCTGAGCAACATTTTCTGCCAGGACACATCCCCCTACTTCCACTCACACATTTGTCTTCCTTGCTTCAGCAGTGAGAAAGCTGGAGACTCTACCTTTCTGCTCTGATTTTCTGTTGATTTTTATGAACAAATAAGGAATGGGGATTCACAGTTTTTAGAATTACTGCCGTGAATGTTGAAAGGGTCATGAAACTTCTAAGTCAGCCTGGGCTGACCGACGTATACACTGAAATCTCATCTTAAGAAACTGTGAATTCAGCATGGTTAAAACTGTGCCTCCCACCTTGGGCTTACACATTCCTCTCTTACCATGCACATAGGGGTTCTATCCTGGTTTTGATTACAGCTCTGTGAAATTATCACAATCCAGCTGAAAAAAAAAAACACACACAAAAGTGCCCTGGCCTGGGGTTTTGATAGAGGTGAACCTCAGCTATTGGATTTGGTTCCGAACTTTCCCAGATTTCACAGGTGTGAAGATTCAGAGTTCTGGTTTGAATTCCCCACTGTAAAGTCTGGAGAGATAAAATGTGTTCCTCTCTGGGCTCATCTCTAGTTTTAACGCAAACTTGAAACCCATCAAAACCCTCTTAATGAACTTGGGCTAATGTATGTGTGTGGATCAAAATCTTAAGAAATTGGCAGTTTTGCAGGGTTATGACACAAAATCAGGTGGACATTGGTACAATTGTGTTTTATCTTGAAATATTAGGTAGATTCTCAGACCTGACTTGTCCCTGAATTAGCACAAAGGAAACACAGCCAGCTGGGGAAGTCACACCAGATAGTGTAATTAGTTACTATTATTCTACAGTTACCATTCTTGTCACAGCTAGACTTCTGTCTTTTTGGCACAGGGAAAGGTTGGATTCGGACTCCATCTGCTCTGCAATTGGAAGAGATGGGAACTTACTGATTCAGTGATGAGCAAAAGGAGCTTAATGAAGTACAGATAATTATACAGGAAGCTGAGCACAGAGTGTACTCTTCCTATGTCAAGAATACTGCCTGGCCTTGAAGCTGGCCCAAAGAATGAGAGGGATTGGGTTCCTATTCTCTGGGTGACGAGGAGGGATAAAGAGAATTCCCAGCGCAGTGAAATCTGGTTCTGAACAGCCTAACGCACTTACTTAAATTTATGACTAGAGCTGTTTGGGAATTTTCCACTGGAATGCTTTTTTGACAGAAAATGCAGTTTCTGCAAATTTTTTGCCAAAAAATGTTGAATTGCTGTTAGGAAAATCAGAACGAAATATTTTGTGTCAGGTTGGTTTCACCTGAATTGGAATACTTTGTTTTGTTGAGCTAACTCCAAAATGCTTAGATTAGAACCAGTCCAAACATTAAACTTCCTTTCCCAATCAGCTCATTGCCTTATGGAAGTTGTAGTTTAGACCCCAACTCTCTTCTATGGACTAGACTCCCTGGAGGATTATATCTGTTATAATGCAATGTGGATTTCCCTCTGACCTATTGTATGGCACATTATGGGAGCTACATGAATCTGGGTGCATCATGGGAAATATATTCCAGCCAGGGACCTAGCCCCTGAGGAGAATGGGGCCATCAGTCTTTGAAACTACAGCTCCCAGGAGGCAATGAGCTGAACTGGGAAATATAGTGTAAATGTTTTGTAGAACTGATTTGAAATTCCAGTTCAACAAACCAAAATGAAACACTGAAATTTCAGGAATGTCAAAATGTTGTGTTTTGTTTTGATTAAAAAAATCTTAAAACAAAACGTTTCAACATTTTCAAATCAAATATTTTCAAAATTTCCATTCTACGACAAATTTTGAATTTTTAACCTTTGAGGCAAAAACAAATGTTGAAATATCAGAATGGCCTGTGGGACAGAAATTCTGAATTTCGCATAGCTCTAGTTATATCTGAGAAGCAATGCACAAGAATCGCATGGAGATTATACCAGATATGTGGCACTTAGGGTTAACACTTTGGCCAGTCATTTCAAAATGTGTTTTTAAGACTAAAATGATGATGAATTGTCTTAAATGTACAGTGCTGTGTACACCACCACAGTGTGTCCAAACATATTTTATTACATTTAAAGCCTATCTTGATAGGACAGATACACTAGAGAAGTGCAATAATGGCTTTCTAAGCCTACTGAAGCAATCATGAAATAGTAACAAACAATATTAATACTTTGCATCTACACAATGTCCTGGGGACACCCCCTGCACATTTCAGCCAAGGTTTTGGAAAGACAAAACCCAAGAGACTTTCCCCAAGGAACCCTTCTCAGGTTTCACACTTAGTCCAGTGCACTGTGGGACAGGACTTTGGGAGTTTAGGGAGAGCTATGTGAATACTTGTGACAATTTAGGAAATCTGTCTGGACAACTTAAAAATGCTGGTTGTTGTTATGAAATTATTATGCAGTTGTTACTATGAAAAGTGATGCATCATGAATGTCTCTCTGTCTCTGTGTATCCACCATTGCTGACAAACCTTTCAACATGTACCTCCCAAACGAGGGACAATGGTGGGCTGCTATTATGCAACAACTAGCTCTTTGGGACAATGGGTTTGCTTTTGCTGGGAGAAAATACTTCCTCCTCTTGTCTGAAAGGTGTGGGGAAGTGGAAAGAGTGTAACTTTCCCACGCAGGACAAAGAGACAGAGGTGACCAAACAGGAGGTTATAAAAAGACTCACGGACGGGAAGTCTCACAGGAAACCACACAGGAAGTTTGGAAAGGAGAGAGGAATCAACCAAGGTCAGAGTAGGCAAACTGGGGGAGAAGGTACCATGTTTCAGAACCCAAGATCAGGCACTAGAAGACCCTGACCCCAGCCCAAGGAATGGTCTGGAATTATGAGGAAACTGAGGCAGGGAAATGCATGCAGGGTTTATTATTTTTGTACAGATCTCTTTTTATGGGGGAAGTCTGAGGGGTCAGCACTGCTTCCAGGGACTGGACATTGCACCACATAGAAGATCTGTACTCCAAGAGTGCACCAAGAAGCCCTAAGACAGTGCCAGTGCCCAAGCTCCATCCAGATTCCAGAGGCTTAAAATACATGGAATCCAAAAGCTGGATCCCCTTACAGCAGACTCCTGAAGGCCAAGAGGAGGCACTTGAATGGACCCGAGACACTTGTGCAGGACAGACATGATGATCAATGAAGCTTATAGTCATGGACCTTGTTATCAGTGCTTTGATTCAAAGAACATTGACTCACTTGGGGTATATCTTATAACACCTTCTATTTGAGCATCTCAGAGTACTTTGCAAACATTAACTGATTAAGTCTAAGCATACCTCCATGAAGGAGTTATAGTAAACATACTAGCCACCAAGTTCACTATCAAACCAAAATCTTTCCATGTAACTGCAACAAAAGCCTTTTTCCTTGGGTACCATAGCCATGAAAAAAGCAAAGCAGAGATGGAGTGGACAGGGAGAGCAAATGTTTTAATAGATCTCTATTGTACCTGGGTTTCCCTGAGCCATGGAGTCATAGATGAGTTTGCAGGATTTCAGCAGTGTGCCAATCTTCTTCTCTGGGGAGTAGAACTTGTGCATGGTTGTAAACTTGTGAAGGATTTTTTCCAGCACAACAGTTTCGGGCACGCTGGTGGTGACACCCAGGTCAGTGGTGGTTGTGTTCTGTATGACCAACTGGTTCTCTTTCAGCAGCTGTAAGGATCCATCTTTGTTGTGGATTTCCCGTAAGTAGGAATCGATGGCATCTTTTAAAGGTTTCAGGACACATTTGTACAACGCTGACTCAACAATCACTTCTGCATAGGAAGGGGGAGATGGGAATAAGAGAACATGGGATCCATGAAAAAAAATTAACTTAGTAGCACAGACGCATCCCTAGACCAACCTAGTGCAGCTCCCATGCAAGAACCTGGGCCATGTCATCAGCAAATTTAATGGGCAGTGTCAGTTACAAGTGGGGTGCATTCAAATGCAGTTGGTAAAGTAGTGTCATTTGCATAAGGTTGGCATTCAGTAGGTGTGCCACGGGTAATTTACACACCAAAGGGGCAGACGGTGGTGGGGGACGTGTAACTATACGCACCATAAGCCATGGGCAGGTTTGAACCAGAGCACAATATCAAAACATACACTTCTACCAGTTGAACTAAAGGAGTAACTCCATTAACCAGAAGCAGTAGTGTGACACACATTTTACAAGTGCATTACTATCCTGTAACAGGACAGCCAACTAAGGGGAAGTGTAAAGTAAAGCAGAACCCCACTTTCCCACACTGCTCTTGGTTGCTTTTCCTTTAACAACTCTGTTTTTCCAGACCCTTATGTAGGTTACACTAGCTTACCGATATGTAGTAATTTACATCACATTTTACATCATCTGTGAATATGGCCCATGAAGCCTATTTCCTAACACTTGCTTAACATTCAACAGGAAAAAAAAACCCCACCCAGACAACAGCAAGCTTGAGAAACGACGGGAAATTGCATTACACCGGTTGCCTACTACAATAATATGGTTCAATGGCACTGCAGAACAGTGCAGCCGCTCAGACAGGGAGCAATGAAAACGTGGCAGTTATGTTTATGGACATGACGTGCAGCTCTTTTAAAGAATCTACTACAGGTTACAAGGGAGACAATTAATCTGTGTGCATGAGTGGCTAGTCTGGAGAAGAATCGGAGTCTGAAAATTTTTCCCATGGAAATCCCCACTGTCCTCAATAGAGCTATCCCTGGCCAAGTTTAACCTGTGAGGAGTCTGCTGACTTTGGGCCAAATCCTCCTCTCGCTGGTCTGAAGGAATAGAGCCCATCATCCAACCACGAGTTGGGGGAGGCATGGAAGAAGGGAGTTTTATTTCTGCAGCATTGCATTTCCAGCCATAACAAACAGATTCCTCCTCTAAGTGAGCATTAACTTAGGCAGATAACTCTCCATGCTCTGAACCTCTCCCCATCTCGAAGGATAGGGATTCCAGGACAGTGACCAGTGGGGACCCTGCAGACAAAGGAACAGAGGAGTTCAGGTGGAGCTCTGAGGCAGGATAGAGACCCAGAACCTCCACTGGATGGTCCTAGACTCTGATGGAACTCAGCCGATGTGTGGGTTATTTAAGATGAAGCCTCTGACTGTTCTGAAGGTGATGGTGCTACATGTACACCCCACTCACAGTGGAAAGAAGAAAACTCAGGCAGTGAAAACTTGCACCGTTTTCAGCTTCCTCTACAGGAATAACCCACAGTGAAGCCAGCATTTGGAGAATGGGAACTATAGCCATACACCAGAACTCATGGAGTTCAGGGTTTGTCTTCACTTCTAAAAAAGCTGCGGCTTTTACTGCAGGGTAACTAATGCGTGCAAGCTATCCTGATGTAAAAAACACAGTGAAAACCAGGCACTTTAGTTTTACCACAAGGTATTCTTGCTGAGTTCAACCTATGTCCTTGCCTGGGGTTGACCTCACAAAATTTATCTCATGGTAAAACTAACGTGCCTTGTCTTTAGTGTGTTTTTGAGATAGCTCACATGTGTTAATTACTCTGAGGTAAAAAAAAAAAGGGGGGGGGAAACCTACATCTTTTTTAGCAGTGAAGACAAGTCCTCAGTCACCTTCTACTTTACGGTTGGGTTTTGGTCTGTTTATTCACTTCAAGGTCTGTCTTAATGCATATAATTCGCTGATGTTCACTGGTCTGCCTGCAACCCTGGATTTTATCTTTTGCAGCATCAATGCCTTGACGTTTGGGGAAATATAGGCTAGATGTCCAGAGAGAGAGAGAGAGAAGACAGGACTGCAGGACATGTCAGTCACCATTAATGGTATCAGGTCAAATGCCTTATGCAAGGAGGGATGGGTGTTTCCATTTTCCTTCATATAGGTGAATTCCTATGCCTGGGGGTACTGAATAAAGAGGTTCATGACCTGTCCAGATATGCAGATAAGGAGTGATTAAAAATCAAGATAACATTACAACATAGGTGCTTCTTAAAGCAATGCTCAAGTTCTCAGGGTGGCCAGCAGGCCTTCCACTAACTGCCACAGCACAGAAATAGGGTGTGTGATTTTGCATCTGCACATATTTGCATGAGATAAGGATTTTACAGCTCTTTGTACTGTTCCCACAAACTCTAAACTACTGCACATCTTTGTACAAAGGCCACTGGCACAATATTCTCCAGGGAATTTTAAATTAAAAACTATATTGTTAACAGTTATTCCCCTTGAACAGAAGTTGTGATTGAGGTAAAAATGAGGAGAGTGCTGTATTTGGGGTTAGGGCTGCCAGTGCAGCTCCAGTGTTCTTACTAGTTGTGGTGCATGGGGCAAGAATTCATGGCTTCTGCCTTTGGAAACAAACCATAACCTTGCCTTTCCCAGCGAATGTTCAACTGCTAATACCTGAAATGGATGTCAGAGGTGGGACAAAATTCTGCTTCCATAGCTCCACTCTAATGTTTTACTTTGACTGGACCGTCTCAAGACATGGAGGTCCACAAAGAGCAGAACTTTGTAGCAGGGATCTGCTTCGTGGACCTAGTGGCTGCAGACAGAGCTTTTTGTGGAGCTTAGGAAAGATTATGCTTGTTCAGTTGAATCTCTATCTTAAAGCAATTTTGTTTGGGGGTTTTTTATTTGGTCTCCGGAGGTTTAATACTGCTACCCTGAATGCAGCCAATCCGAGAGCAGCTTTAGCCCATGGTATTTACATTTCATCAGGCATCTAACAATTTTATAAGGAAAAACTTTTCTCTGTGTCACCATTACCCCCAAACCTCTAAAAATCCACCCCATGAAAAGAGTAAAATGTGAGCATTACCTACTTCTTCTTCTTTATAAACTGATGGATCTATGAGAGATTTCAGCTCTGTACTTTGTATTAAATAACTCTTCAGCTGAGTCATCATCATTCGAATTTCTTGTAGCATCTCTGTGCTGGAACTCTGTTTCGCCATCATCTCTAAACTGTACACTTTATAGTCCTGCACCAAATTGCCAAAGTAAGAATCCTTGTCCTGTGACAGCTCTACAATCTTCTTCTGCAGCTTTCTGTCAGCAGATAAGAAGACTGTGAAGACGTTGGTTAGGCTTACAAAGGAGAGCCTCTGCTTGGCCTTGCCCAAGATTACAGAACTTGTCTTTTTAATGGCAGGGGTGCTCAGTTGCTCTAGGTCATCCTCCGTGCTGCTTGTGGAGTAAGAATCAGGCTCAGAAGCAGAGGTCTGAGCCAATGCATTGCTTCCTGGACAGTCCAGGGAGGTATGAGAACCTTGAAGTTCAGATGAGCTAACAGATTTACAGCTAGCATCTGATTCATCCTGAGTGTGTTGGCAGGTGGCATCACCTTCTGGCTGTGGGCTATCCATGGATGAAGACTGCACATTGTGTGTGTCTGGCTCTGCAATGTTTATTTGTTTCGAGTCGCAGGAGCTGGAAGCAGTCGGCAGCCGAGATAGCCTCTTCTTTCTTGGTGGTGGGACAGGGGGCGCCTTTACTATTACCTTGGGCTTCCTTTGTAGCTCAGTCAAGTTCTCTTTTTCTGCAGCTTTGGGATTTCCTTCCTGGCACTCTGATGTGGCTCTCTCAGTAATGGCAGCAAGCATTTTTACTGTCTTTGTGCACTGAGAATCATTGCTCTCTGTATGAACATCCCATTCTTCTTGTGTCTGTTCCTCTTTCAGCATTTCACATTTTCCAGACTTACCAACGCAGCTCTCTTCTGAAGCTCTTTCAGATGGCCGCCTCCTCGGAGGTATGGAGGGACGAGCACATTTCGGAAGGGCGGCTGATGATGGGTCACTGGATGAGTAGGGTTCTTTTCCCTTTTCTTCCTTACCTTTACTGCCCTCAATTTTCATTTCCTTAGTGCTCTTCCTCAGTTGCTGAAGAAGCAGCTGGTCCTCTTCACAGGCAGTCATGGAATCCTTAGATAGCTTTTCAGGTGGCTTCAGATCTTGACTGTGAGGAAGAGGAGGAGGTGGAGGAGGACGGTGAGGAGACCTCTTAGGATTTGGTGTGATTGCACTACAGTGATCAGCCCTTGCACTGGAGCTCTTGTAAGGAGGTACATCCGGAGGAAGAGGATTGCTGCACTCCTCTATAAAAATAGGATTCACAAACCACAGCTTGTCATTTCCTATTGACAGCTCAATTTCACATGAACAGTGGTTTGTGCTACTTGCAAACTGCTGGCTAGACCTTAGATTATTCGTCTGGACAGTTCTGAGGGCAGAGTCTTTCACAGGCTGGGAAATCCCCCCTCCTGTTCTTCTGTGGTTTAAAGAAGAGTCCCAGAAGCCTGTCAAAAAATAACAGAGTTAGACAATGCCCTGAGAGAACGTTATTGTGTCTGATAGGGTATGGGAAAACTACTTTGTATCAAAAGAACTGATGCAAACTTTGAACCCAAGTCCACCCTGGACCCAACCCTTTTAGGGGTTCAAACTCAGATGCAGCTGGGGAAAAAAAAACAAAATTTCACTAGAAAACTGTTCACAGTCCAACTGTTAGAAGCTCATCCAAAGAGAACCATTGACCTGATGAGGTTTGTCCATTGCTAAGTTTGAGGGCAATAGATAACAAATACGAAGCAATTAAAATAAAGTCTGTATGCCCCCTACCATGGTCATTGTCCTCAAAATATACCAGTAACCTTAGATAACTAAGGAAGGAGGGGGCATGACAGGGATGGGCGGGCATGGTGGAGTCGAGTTTCCCTACTCCAGGGCAGAAGTTAGAGCAGACCACCTGCTACTCTAATTCCATCATTGCCAAGCGGTCAAGACTCAGAGAGCTGGAGCATAGGATCAGATTGGATCAGACCCGTGTCCATACAGTCCGGTATTCTGGCCAGCACCAGCTGTTTTGGGGAAAGTGTAAGAACCCTGCACACGTGGCATAATCTGCCCCATGCGTTTAGTTTTATCCTGGTCTCCAACAGTTGAAGATTGGCTAAACCCTGAAGCATGAAGGTTCCTATCCCTTCTGCAAGCTGTTGTTAGCATTAACTGTTATAACTCTGGGTATTCCTGTTATCCATAGAATGCCCGATCACTCTTTGAATCTTTCATTGAAACGGGCTCTCTGCCCAGATCCACCACTGCAGCTCATGGCAGCGAAACAGAGTCTGGAGAATTCTGTGTATTGTTTTAAGGTATTAGACTGATGTATCAGACAACAGTTTAAATATTTCAGTGTCACCTACACCTGACTGGCAGAGAAGCCATTGTTTCAGATGCAAGTGACTTTGACATACTGAAAACCTGTCTTCAGTAAGTGTTTGTATACAAAAAAGGATTTAAGTGTTTTATAAGCATTTTTAGCATCAAATTTAACCTTTGATGGGATTCCCCTTCTCTCTGAGATAAATTCTCAGTCACTTGTATTAAAAGACCACCTAGCTGAAGAGACCATTTGTTTTTAGTCCTTTGTGTGGTTGCTCAGTACCAGTTTCACTGTATTCCCTATAGGAAGTATTAGGAAGCATAGGGACTACTGCAAATCCCTTATCTATTGAGCTAAGGAAAAAATGACACTTATTTGTAAGGGCACCCACTGTATGGCCTATGCACTCAGGAATCCCACACCCAACCCAAAGGCATGATAGGAAACACAGAGGTGGAGGATAGCAAGACACCAGAGCTAGTGCCAGGCTTAAGCAGTCTAAGCAATTGCTTAGGGCCCCAAGCAGTTCAAGGAGGCCCCCCTATTGACTTGCTATTATGTGTTGGGAGCGGGAGGGGCTAGCACTGCCTCTGCTATACACAGTAGATTAGAGTGGGGATCCATACATCTTATTTTACCCAGCCAGGACCCCTAACCATAGAACCGGTGCTCCTTGCACACTCCCAGTAGACAAGGCACATAACTGCGTCAGCAAAGGAAGCCAACTGGCCATTCTAGGAATGGAAGCAATGGCCTGGGGTGCAGATCCTGCAAACACTGGCTATCAGACACAAAGCTAATTCTGCCAGGAGAAGTCCCATTCATGTGACTGGAACTGCTCCCAGCAGCGGGTGCTATGCCTGCGGCAAGGCTTTCAGGCCTGTGCCCTCAGTGGTAAATTCTGAGGGCCAAAGCCTCCTCTCAGTTACACCAGCATAACCCCCTTAAGCTTCAGCTGAGGGTGGAACAGAAGAGCCTTTGGCCAGGAATCAGTGAAATACCTCTTGAGTTCATTGTGAGTTTCAGTATATGAGGGCCGGTTCACCAGGGAAGATAATGGAGCAAGTAATTAAGGAAATCATCTGTAAACACTTGGAAGGTGGTAAGGTGATAGGGGATAGCCAGCATGGATTTGTAAAGAATAAATCATATCAAACTAATCTGATAGCTTTCTTTGATAGGATAACGAGCTTGTGGATAAGGGAGAAGCAGTGGATGTGGTATACCTAGACTTTAGTAAGGCATTTGATACAGTCTTGCATGATATTCTTATCGATAAACTAGGCAAATACAACTTAGATGGGGCTACTAAGGTGGGTGCATAACTGGCTAGATAACCGTACTCAGAGAGTTCTTATTAATGGTTCCCAATCCTGCTGGAAAGGTACAATGAGTGGGGTTCCGCAGGGGTCTGCTTTGGGACCGTCTCTGTTCAATATCTTCATCAACGACTTAGATACTGGCATAGAAAGTACGCTTATTAAGTTTGCAGATCATACCAAACTTGGAGGGATTGCAACTGCTTTGGAGGATAGGGTCAAAATTCAAAATGATCTGGACAAATTGGAGAAATGGTCTGAGGTAAACAGGATGAAGTTTAATAAAGACAAGTGGAGCACTTTGCATTTAGGAAGGAACAATCAGTTTAACACATACAGAATGGGAAGAGACTGTCTAAGAAGGAGTATGGCAGAAAGGGATCTAGGGGTTATAGTGGACCACAAGCTAAATATGAGTCAACAGTGTGATGCTGTTGCAAAAAAAAAGCAAACGTGATTCTGGGATGCATGAACAGGTGTGTTGTGAGCAAGACATGAGAAGTCATTCTTCCGCTCTACTCTGCGCTGGTTAGGCCTCAGCTGGAGTATTGTGTCCACTTCTGGGCACCGCATTTCAAGAAAGATGTGGAGAAATTGGAGAGGGTCCATAGAAGAGCAACAAGAATGATTAAAGGTCTAGAGAATATGACCTATGAAGGAAGGCTGAAAGAATTGGGTTTGTTTAATTTGGAAAAGAAAAGCCTGAGAGGGGACATGATAGCAGTTTTCAGGTATCTAAAAGGATGTCATAAGGAAGTGGGAGAAAACTTGTTCATCTTAGCCTCTAAGGATAGAACAAGAAGCAATGGGCTTAAACTGCAGCAAGGGAGGTTTAGGTTGGACATTAGGAAAAAGTTCCTGTCAGGTTAAACATTGGAATAAACTGCCTAGGGAGGTTGTGGAATCTCCATCTCTGGAGATATTTAAGAGTAGGTTAGATAAATGTCTATCAGGGATGGTCTAGACAGTATTTGGTCCTGCCATGAGGGCAGGGGACTGGACTCGATGACCTCTCAAGGTCCCTTCCAGTCCTAGAGTCTATGAATCTATGAAAAACCCCTGCCTTACCCCACTTTCACACCATAGTAATGCCTTTGATTTCACCTGAGGCAACTTCAGCCACCATCAGGCTCGCACACATGATGTAGCCGCACCAGTGCTAACAATGCAATTGTTCTTTCTTTCCATTTGTCATGTGCTGCTCAAAACCCTCTGGTACCTCCCATCCGCAGCACTGTTTCTTACAGTGAAGCTTCTGGATGTCCGCTTACGGTCCTCTATAGGGACCCTCACGACCTACTGCGAACTTGATCAAGCTACTGCTTTAGCCCATCAAGGACTGGGCTGGTGTCTAGTACAAATTTTGGTTTATAAGCATGTCACAGTATTTTCTTACTCAGGAAAGCTGACACTACAGTCACTTCATATTGTGATTTCCTACCATGGGAGAGATGCAGATGAACTGGACATGTCTGTCTTGAAATAAACAAACACACATTGTCAGGGGGCAGTTGAACTGTTTGAGAACAAATTAAACTAACAACTGCAAGAACATGACCACGTTTGCTTTTTTTCATTTGGCATCACCTAGTCCAGGGGTCGTCAACCTGCAGCACGCGGGCTGATTTTTGGTGATTTTTAGCCCCTTCAGCCCACTGCCGGCCTGGATTACAGAACCCCAGACCAACAGCAGGATGAGCCGCTCAGCCCGCTGCCGGTCTGGGGTTCCGTCTGCTGCCCATGCTGCCGGTCTGGCACGCAAAACCTTTTACTGGCACGCAAAACCTTAAATTAATGAAGACTTGGCACACCACTTCCCAAAGGTTGCTGACCCCTAACCTAGTCTAATACCCTGCTTCCAAGAAAAGCAAATGGGGCACAGTTCTCTTTAAATTGTTTAACTCTGCTGCACGTCCGCAAATGCAGCACAGTGGAATTTGCTTATCTAGGCAGCAGGATGGAGTTACAGCATCTTGTGGGTCGAGGAAGTGACAGGCACGTCATGGATCAGCCTATGAAAGGGGAAGCTGATGATTTTTCTCAGTAAATATACAGATGAGGCACTATGCAGAAAACCCAGAGCTAGGCAGCCAGGCTGAATAGCCTGGGTACACATTGGGCAGATGCTGGAGTTAAAATGGGAGAGGAATTCTTTTCCCAAAGTTAACTGAGGGCTACACACAGCTGCCTCCTAGAAGCTGTTCCGGGGCAATAAATATTCCCTCCCATTGAAGAAAGAATAGGATGATCTGCTCCCACTCCTCTCTCCTGGCACATCCATAAACCTACATCTTCCCACCCACAGCCTGCTGCCAAGTGGGTCTGCATTGCACACAGGGGTAGGCTTCTCCTGTGCTGCCCTCCAATCCACCTCCCAACAGATTTAGAAGGGTTGGGTTTTCCTCTGTCTTCTCAGTGATGCGTCAGTTAAAGGGGGATTCTTTTGTTGATGAATCCTCTTTTAAAACCACATTTCAGTGCTCTACACCTTATACTCTTTGACCTTTTGTGTAATAACCAGATCCTGAAAGAGGCAATCTAGCTTGCAGGGGGACATCTAATTTCTGTCCCATGAAAATACATAACACTTTTGGAGGAAATGGAAACTGACATAATAGACTTTCAAATACTGCCAGCTTTCCTTCTGGAAGAAAAAAAGTGGCTGCTACCTAGCACAATCTGTCTGTATAGATTAGATTTTGTTTTAAGAAGCAATAAACCCAATCCTAAATATTTCATCCTCTTTGACTTTGCTGAGATGTCATAGAGCTCTAAGGAGCCCTGGAGATTTAGCATCCCTTCTAGGCAACTGTATGCTACAGGAAGTTCTTTGTCTTCAGAAACTTCTCTGGGATCCAGTTCACAATTTCAGAAGCCATCTCTCTATTGCAGGGGTCGGCAACCTTTCAGAAGTGCTGTGCCGAGTCTTCATTTATTCCCTCTGATTTAAGGTTTCGTGTGCCAGTAATATATTTTAACATTTTTAGAAGGTGTTTTTCTATAAGTCTATAATATATAACTAAACTATTGTTGTAAAGTAAAGTAAATAAGGTTTTTTAAATGTTTAAGAAGCTTCATTTAAAATTAAATTAAAAGGCAGAGCCCCCCGGACCAGTGGCCAGGATCCAGGCAGCGCGAGTGCCACTGAAAATCAGCTCGTGTGCCGCCTTTGGCATGTGTGCTATAGGTTGCCTACGCCTGCTCTATTGCAATCATCACGGTGGAAAGAAGAGGACGAAAAAGATCTCAGCTTGCTTTTTTGAAAAGCAGCTTCTAATTTTGGCTGCCTCTGTTTCTGGGGCCCCAATTTGAGACACTTTAAAGAGGCCTCTGCTGAGTACCTGCCCTCTGAAAATCAGGGTCCTTACGATTTCTCGGGTTGGGCTTCCAAAAATTGCAGCTCCCAAAATCACAAGCCATTTTTGAAAATGTAGGTGAAATTTTATTTTTTGTTATAACTTTGAGCTGCAAAGTAGCATTTTCTGAACAGTCAGTATTGGCTGGATACCCAGAGCCCGTTTGGACAAAAGCAAAACTCAAAGCAATAATGGGGGATCCTGAAACTTGAGGGAACCTGCTGGCTAAATTCATCAAAGCTGATATTAATTGAAACTGGTGGGTTTTTCCCAGCCCTACTTGGAAATATAATACAGAATATCAAAAAACAGATGTGAAAACTCCCAAGTGATTCTATAGCATTAATGACTAATTAGGTCAATACAGATTTCAGGATATCTTGATTTCAGTTCCTTCCATTGGATATTGTAATGGGAGACTATTAAAAATATTGTGTGCAGAATAAAGCATTCATATATATATTTATTTGACAGAAAGCACCAAGCTACATAATTTTTCTGCTACATTAGTTCATGCAGAAAAAACAATGGGAGGAACTATCTTGCTGAGTACAGTAACTGAGCAAACAAGGTTTACATCACTTCGTTAAACATACCAGACACTGGCTTCACCATGGATATAAAAGAAGCTACAGGTGTAATCTCAAAGAAAAGTCAAAGCTCATCTGGTTCAAAGAGCAGAAGAAAAGTTGAACAGGAAACTAGTGTTAGAGCTGGTTGTTAGATGCAACGTTTGATTTAACTGGAGTGGATTTAGTGGCAAGGAATCAGAGTGGCTTAGCCAGAGGCCCAGTTCAGTTAACAGAACACAGAACTTAGTGGGGAAACAAAATGAGCAAAGTGCATGTGTACAACTATTATCTAAGGCACTAAGATTTTGAACAATAATTTACAGCAAAAAGTAGAGATAGAAGAGTCATAAAAAAATCTGTGTTATGCTCTAGACCTAATTTTATGGCTTGATCAGTTATCTGGAGAGCACCAAGTTCATGCACCTTGAAGCCACCAAGGATCAACTCCAAGGCAAAGTAATGAAAGCAGGTCAGCTTTATACATCAACATAAATGAAGATGATGCCTAATCAGCAAATTGGCACTGGTCTGATATCCTCCAAATGACATTATTTTTCAGAATGGCACCATTCAAGGAAGCAGTGGGTCACTAGTTTGGAGGTGGGTCAAGTAGTCAAAAAATACCGAATCTTCTGAAGACTTTGTCCTAGCTGAAGCTTGACCCAAGTAATCAAAAGCAGATAAACTCTACCACTTGGTGAGTGACCCATCCACAATGGTCATTGCATTTCCCATGAGTCCTGAGAGATTAATCCAAATGTAGAGGCTTCACAGCTCATAATTCTTTTTTCCTCAGTCACTTAAGAACAGGGAAAAGATTGTGAGGTGATGAACTGCTGCAGTGTGAGGGTGTTTTTAGCTTTTCATTTGCCTGGATTGCCAGTTATTTTGAATATTTGCCCATTATGCTGAATGGCACTGATGCACGTTAGTTATGTTGGAGTGTCCTTTAGTGTGGGTATATCTACATTATACCCTGGGCACCTAAAAAGGGCCTGGACAGGTACCCTTTTTTAGTGTGTCTGTATAAAAGAAAAGAAAATCCATCTCCCCTGCATTTAGGCTTCTCTACCTGTTCTGAGAGCAGCACAAAGCGGTTGTACTGCCTCTCCTATCCACCAGCCATGACAATCCTTAACTGCTTTCAAGTTACCAGGTTCCCGTGAGCTTGTGTAAACCTCAAGCTGTTTCACAGAAGACTTACCTATCCCCAGGCTCGCAATGGTTTCGAGGTCTGCAAAGCTATTGGCCTCCAGTATTGCTTGAGGCAGCCTGAGTGTGAAGGGCAGCAAATCCCTGTGAAAATAAATAAAGCAAAAAACCCAACCATTAGGAACTCAGAGTTTTGCAGTTTGATTTTAGAGATCTGATTTGCTAGCAATTCTAGCTCTATTCAGACAGGTGTGGAGGGCCCTTAATGCCACTAAAACAGCACAGCTGCACCAGTGCAATCCCCAAGCTCAGACAGGGACAGCTGCAAGATGCACTGGCTGAGATTACTCTGGTCTCAAGCAGATTCTCAGCCCCAGTGAGGCTGCTTTGGGCCAGGCTGGTGGCTTCATCTCGGTTTCTTCCATGCTAAAGGAGGGATAAGGATACCCACCCCCCGGGCCACTGTGAGGCTAAATGCTTGCAATGTTTGTAAAACACAGAGACCTTTGGATGGAAAGTGCTATGATAGAATCATAGTGTTACAAGGGACCGCAAGTCTAACCCCCTATAGCACTTCAGTACTTAGACTGTAGGTTCTTTGGAGCAGGGACCATGTTTTTGTTCTGTATTTGTACAGTTCCTAGCACAGTGGGGGCCTGGCCCATTAGTAGGGGCTCCTAGGTGCTACTGCAGTATAAATAATAAAGAATAATACATATGTACAAAGTTATTAATACTTATAATTAGAATTATCGTGGGGTAACAGACTTTACTCTATCACTTTTCTCATCTCTTCCTATTCTGCCTCCCTCCTTTACATAAAATCAGAGCTTAACATATTTTAGATTCTAAATAGCAAGGTAGGATTATGGAGTAGGGTCTGGCTACACTGCGTGATGTGACAGTGAGCGACTGGTGAAGGATCAGCTGGGCAGTGGGAAACTGGCTGCTTTCATCAGTTGTCTATTCCCAGACTTTCTAACATTTGGGGTTTTGGAAGGTGTAGAATTTTTATAAGGAAAATGTGACGGGTGTTAGCTGGATTCCACTGAAATACACCTTCACTTTGAGTTCTATAGAAATGATGCTTTTGGGATCGCTACGAATTGTTTAGGTTTGCTCCTTGTCTAACAATAATTTGCTATGCTGTCTCCCCCTACTCCCCATCCTAACAAGGCCCTTCAAAGTCAATAATAAAATTAACAAGACAGTGAAGAGCTGGGTCTGGATGGCGTTATGTGTGAAAAAGCTTAGCTAACCGTTCTGCAAGCAGCAGGAAACCCTATTTAGAAAAACTAACCACATGACTGGATGGTCTCTATTTAAAATAAACTGTATGACTTTGCACTTCTGAGAAGGTCCCGTGTGTTGGTAGATGAACCTACTGTGAACTGCCCTCCTCCTTACAAAAGGGTGTATATTTTGCTGACTGAAATGCACACACCATGGCTTGTTAGGAGTGCTAGTGATGATAATGTAGTATTCAGGCCTGTATATTTGCCTGAGATAGAATTTTGGGTCTTGTTTGCCCATTTGACTTTTGATATTTTTATATTCTTACTAATATGTGTGAACAAAGAACAAAGACAGTGTGTGGTACATCTGCCCACAAGCAGATGGGGTGAGAAGAGATAAATGGAGCTAAAGTGTTGCTGGGTAAAGTGGGAGTTTAATATACGAGTGCACACTTGAAGGACAATCCTGCCTCAACTCCTCTCCCGAGATAAGGTCATGCAACCAGTCGGGAGGGGCGAGGGGGATGGGGAAAGGTATAAGAAACACTAAAAGCCAAAGAAATGCCTCTCCCTGACTGAAGCACAACCTCACTCCTTACCCCTCCCATGGGATACAAAAGAGGTGGTACTGAAGCCTTTAGACCCAAGACCCTCCAAAATGGAACATGACCATAAACTGTAAGGGATGGGACCAAGGGCATGCACTACAGGTATAATTATGCCTGCTAAGGAAGGGAAAGGGGACACAGTGAAGGCTCTGCAGCATACAGAGCTATGGATATGCTTGCTTGATTAATCCCAATAAATATTGCATTGCCTGCACTTCGGACTTCTGGTCTTCTGCTTTCTGTCTGTGTGACAAGAACCAGGGGAGGGAGAAGGGAAAGCCCTTAACATGGCTATTATGTGCATCGCTGAGCACTTAATTGTGTAACTATTTTTAATAAACTGAGTTTATGTTTGGATCTCTTTGCATGGAAAAAATTTTGGTGTAAAAGAGGAACAGAGTGTGAGCCATTGACCTTCTCTTATTCTGTTATTCGTATGGGTGTGGGGTATGTGGGAATTGGCTTCATTTTTTATTTAGGTAAATATTTGCTACTTGGAAAATACCAAGAAATGAAACCCCTAGAAAAAATCTATTTTATTCACTAGCTGGGCTGCCACCGAGTCACCCATTCACCTACAGGTACTAATTTAGTGGTTCGAGGTAATTTAGCCACCATACCAGAACAGACTTAGCTTTCTCCTGAGCAGAGGCTCTCAGCTATGAAAAATTGTTTCCATTTATTTATAGATTACTATTTACTAGAGTCTGAGCAGAGATCACACAACTCATCAGCACTCTAACACGGCTGCTACTCTGAAACCGAGCATCTGCTGGACTCTTACAAACTCCCAGCACTGGAGGCCAGTGCTTAATAGCCTTTGTTTTAATCTAGTGCTGTCAGAAAATTATTTCCCGTTTACCTTCTCTTATCTGAAAGCAATCTCTGAAATTAGTAGAAACATCAAGAGCATAGGTTACATTCAATAATATCATTTATAAAAGGAACTAAGAGAAACATTTTCCTCTTTGTTGGGGATGTACATTTTTAGCTGAGATAGGGGTTACTAGATTTGCAACGCCAAAGTGAGCTGAGTTGTCTTTTTCTTTTTTCCAGAGGATCATACAATTAGAGACTCTGCACTAAGGCTGTTTACACCACTCTGGTGGTGTAAGTGTCCTTAAATGTACCTTACAGCCCTTTTACACAGCCCAAGCAGTGTAAAGTAGCTTTAGGATAAATGAAAATCAGACCTCTCTTAAAACGTGAATAATCACTGTATGGGTCACGTTCTTTGCACCAGGAATGACAGCATAGTGGATCACAAGCTAAATATGAGTCAACAGTTTAATGCTGTTGCAAAAAAAGCAAACATAATTCTGGGATGTATTAGCAGGACTATTGTAAGCAAGACACGAGAAGTAATTCTTCCGCTCAACTCCACGCTGATTAGGCCTCAACTGTATTGTGCCCAGTTCTGGGCACATTTCAGGAAAGATGTGGACAAATTGGAGAAAGTCCAAAGAAGAGCAACAAAAATGATTAAAAGGTCTAGAAAACATGATCTATGAGAGAAGATTGAAAAAATTGGGTTTGTTTAGTCTGGAGAAGAGAAGACTGAGAGGGGACATGATAACAGTTTTCAAGTACATAACGGGTTGTTACGAGGAGGAGGGAGAAAAATTGTTCTTCTTAACCTCTGAGGATAGGACAAGAAGCAATGGGCTTAAATTGCAGCATGGGCGGTTTAGGTTGGACACTAGGAAAAACTGTCAGGGTGGTTAAGCACTGGAATAAATTGCCTAGATAGGTGGTGGAATCTCCATCATTGGGGATTTTTAAGAACAGGTTGGACAAACACCTGTTAGGGATCGTCTAAACCAGGGGTGGGGAAACTTTTTGGCCTGAGGGCCACACTGGAGTTCCGAAACTGTATGGAGGGCCAGGTAGGGAAGGCTGTGCCTCCCCAAACAGCCTGGCCCCCACCCCCTATCTGCCCCTCCCACTCCCCCCCCCCGAGTCCCCGACCCATCCAACACCCCTGCTCCTTGTCCCCTGACTGCCCCCTCCTGGGACTTCCCAACCCTAACCACCCCCCCGGGACTCCACCCCCTATCCAACCCCCCTGCCCCCTGTACCCTGACTGCCCCAACTCCTATACACACCCCCGCCCCCTGACAGGCCCCCTGGGACTCCCACGCCTATCCAACCGCCCCCTGCTCTCTGTCCCCCTACTGTCCCCTGGCGGCTCGGCGAGCTGAGGCTGCGGGGGAGGGGGCAGCAGAGGAGAGGCTGGGGGTTAGCCTTCCTGCCGGGAGTTCAAGGGCTGGGCAGGAGGGTGCCACTAGATGTGGCCCGTGAGCCACAGTTTGCCCACCTCTGGTCTAGATAATACTTAGTCCTGTCTTGAGTGCAGGGGACTGAACTAGATGACCTCTCGAGGTTCCTTCCAATTCTATGATTCTTTGATTTAAGTCGAATTTAAAACTCAACTACATAAAGTAGGAGTAGGATGCTCAGATTGTCACAGCGATATGGTTGGCATAAAAGTATAGATTAGATTAGACTGGATTACTATAGATGCATAGGCTAGGTTACCCAGGGATTCCATTAGAGAGGGCCTGGCCCTGCTGAAATGGACAAGATGTCACAACAAGTCTTTTCCAGCTCTAGCGTCTACACAGTATATTTTGAATTTCTCTTTCTAAATAAATGCCTGCTATTAACTCTTCTCTCTTGTGATATTTTTTTGTTTAATGCTGGTGAATTAATAGAATCATAGAATCATAGAATATCAGGTTGGAAGGGACCTCAGGAGGTCATCTAGTCCAACCCCCTGCTCAAAGCAGGACCAATTCCCAACTAAATCAATAAAAATAACCCAGGTAACATTGAGACTTCTATCTCCATCTGGATTAGATTCAGATTCCTCTAAAGTGCAAGGAGTAGTTTATTAGTCCAAACTTTCAGCATGGAATGTCTAAACCAAAGTCTGTCCTCAGGCTTGCAGAATTTAATCTCAGGTCCTGTCTGCTCTATATGTACATTAATGATTCCATGGCACTTTTTGTAACAGTAGGTTAACCGTGACACCTTTCACCAAAAATTCCCTTGCCCAACTACTGTGCAGCATGCTATGGACCAGCTGTGGCCCCAAGTCCTACAGAATTTAGACAAAACTTCCAGGGAATCATAGAATCATAGAATATCAGGGTTGAAAGGGACCTCAGGAGGTCATCTAGTCCAACCCCCTGCTAAAAGCAGGACCAATCCCCAACTAAATCATCCCAGCCAGGGCTTTGTCAAGCCTGACCTTAAAAACCTCCAAGGAAGGAGATTCCACCACCTCCCTAGGTAACCCATTCCAGTGCTTCACCACCCTCCTAGTGAAAAAGTTTTTCCCAATATCCAACCTAAACCTCCCCCACTGCAACTTGAGACCATTACTCCTTGTTCTGTCATCTGGTATCACTGAGAACAGTCTAGATCCATCCTCTTTGGAACCCCCTTTCAGATAGTTGAAAGCAGCTATCAAATCCCTCCTCATTCTTCTCTTCTGCAGACTAAACAATCCCAGTTCCCTCAGCCTCTCCTCATAAGTCATGTGCTCCAGACCCCTCATCATTTCTATTGCCCTCTGCTGGACTCTTTCCAATTTTTCCACATCCTTCTTGTAATGTGGGGCCCCAAACTGGACACAGTACTCCAGATGAGGCCTCACCAATGTTGAATAGAGGGGAATGATCATGTCCCTCGATCTGCTGGCAATGCCCCTACTTATACAGCCCAAAATGCCGTTAACCTTCTTGGCAACAAGGGCACACTGTTGACTCATATCCATCTTCTCGTCCACTGTAACTCCTAGGTCCTTTTCTGCAGAATTGCTACCTAGCCATTCGGTCCCTAGTCTGTAGCAGTGCATGAGATTCTTCCGTCCTAAGTGCAGGACTCTGCACTTGTCCTTGTTGAACCTTATCAGATTTCTTTTGGCCCAATCCTCTAATTTGTCTAGGTCACTCTGGACCCTATCCCTGCTCTCCAGCATATCTACCACTCCTTCCAGTTTAGTGTCATACGCAAACTTGCTGAGGGTGCAGTCCACGCCATCCTCCAGATCATTAATAAAGATATTGAACAAAACTGACCGCAGGACCAACTCTTGGGGCACTCCGCTTGATACTGGCTGCCATCTAGACATGGAGCCATTGATCACTACCTGTTGAGCCCGACGATCTAGCCAGCTTTCTATCCACCTTATAGTCCATTCATCCAGTCCATAATTCTCTAACTTGCTGGCAAGAATACTGTGGAAGACCGTATCAAAAGCTTTGCTAAAGTCAACACATCCACTGCTTTCCTCTCATCCACAGAGGCAGTTATCTCGTCATAGAAGGCAATTAGGTTAGTTAGGCATGACTTGCCCTTGGTGAATCCATGCTGACCTGCTCCATGATTTTTCCAGTGACTGAGGTGAGGCTGACTGGCCTGTAGTTCCCCAGATTCTCCTTTTTCCCTTTTTTAAAGATGGGCACTACATTAGCCTTTTTCCAATCATCCGGGACCTCCCCGGATCACCACGAGTTTTCAGAGATAATGGCCAATGGCTCTACAATCACATCCGCCAACTCCTTTAGCACCCTCGGATGCAGCGCATCCAGCCTCATGGGCTTGTGCTTGTCCAGCTTTTCTAAATAGTCCTGAACCACTTCTTTCTCCACAGAGGGCTGGTCACCACCTCCCCATGCTGTGCTGCCCAGTGCAGAAGTCTGGGAGCTGACCTTGTTCGTGAAGACAGAGGCAAAAAAAGCATTGAGTACATTAGCTTTTTCCACATTCTCTGTCATTACGTTGCCTCCTTCATTCAGTAAGGGGCCCACACTTTCCTTGACTTTCTTCTTGTTGCTAACATACTTGAAGAAATCCTTCTTGTTACTCTTAACATCCCTTGCTAGCTGCAACTCCAAGTGTGATTTGGCCTTCCTGATTTCACTCCTGCATGCCTGAGCAATATTTTTATACTCCTCCCTGGTCATTTGTCCAATCTTCCACTTCTTGTAAGCTTCTTTTTTGTGTTTAAGATCAGCAAGGATTTCACTGTTAAGCCAAGCTGGTCGCCTGCCATATTTACTATTCTTTCTACACATCAGGATGGTTTGTTCCTGAAACCGCAATAAGGATTATTTAAAATACAGCCAATTCTCCTGGACTCCTTTCCCCCTCAGATTATTCTCCCAGGGGATCCTGCTTATCAGTTCCCTGAGGGAATCAAAGTCTGCTTTTCTGAAGTCCAGGGTCCGTATTCTGCTGCTTTCCTTTCTTCCTTGTGTCAGGATCCTGAACTCGACCATCTCATGGTCACTGCCTCCCAGGTTCCCATCCACTTTTGCTTCCCCTACTAATTCTTCCTGGTTTGTAAGCAGCAGGTCAAGAAGAGCTCTGCCCCTAGTTGGTTCCTCCAGCACTTGCACCAGGAAATTGTCCCCTACACTTTCCAAAAACTTCCTGGATTGTCTGTGAAGTCAATGGGAGTTATGTTTGTAATGTCTAAGGACAGCTCTGTAGGAATAACTAGAGTCTGAAAGCCCAAAAGTGTAGCAGAGCTTTTAGAGATGGGAACACAGTGTGTGAGCATCCTATCCCTAAACACCGGGGAAGTTTGGATCTGGTCTCAGACCTGGATCTGAATCTTGTGACTGGGCCTCTCTGCATAATGGTCTGAACTCCAAAATCTGGGGAAGTATGAATTTAAATCTGGGCCAGAACTTCACAATGTGGGCCAATCTCAAATTAATTCTCAATGACAATATTCTCACCCCGTCATCCCATCTTCCTCTTTTAAAAGGAGGAAGAACAAAAGAACAACATTTGCATTTCTCAGGCCAAATATTGCTCTTTGTGCTACCGGTGTGAATCACTGAAGTCAATGGAGTTACCCTGATAACAAAACCTTCCCCCCTGCTCTGCAATTGAAGCTGTGCACATAAGGAAAGCAGAAAGATCATTTAAGAATTGGTTACTTTGCATGCTCTTAAATATGACATTAGTTCACACAGGAAACTTGCATTTATAGACCAAGCTGTCCTTCCTTCTGTTCTATGCAAGCCCTCACGTCAAATATAGAACCACCACCACAAGAGCAAAAACCAGTTCAGGCCATGGTGGTACCCCTAGCCATGCATGAACCAATTCCTCTATGAACTCAAGGAGTCCAACTTACCTACTGACACAGTAGAATGCTACCAGTTTGAAGATGTCCTCAAACACTAGAACAGATCCTTCCAGGTACAGTACTGATGAGAAAAAAGAAAAGTATTCAGCAACTGCTCTCACTGAGCCCTGTGGGGAAAAAGTTGGATGGGTTTGACGCTCACTCATCTGAGGGTAAGTGGTTTCCTAGCCATCATTTGGATTAGTACAAATGGCAGAGAACTGGCTTCAGATGGCATATTGCAAAAAGATTTTTCAGGGAAGCAGAAGAGAGATGATGACCCAGCATAACTTAATATTAGTTAATTTAGAGGAAGTCGATGTACTACGATGATAATAGAAACAGTGGGATGAAAAAATAGATCACAGCCAAACACACTTTGTTCTAGTTAAATCTGTCACTGACAGATTGAAGTTTTGGAACATATATGTGGCTGTTCTCATTTGCATGTTTCTCTCCCCACATCTACATGTGTGTTTGTCCGGATGGGAAAAGCATTTTGAAGTTAAAAATGCAAATAATTATTTTTCTGCTGTATGTGTGTCTCATAGGATTGCCAGGAGTCTGGTTTTCAATGGGAACGCCTGGTCAAAAATGGACCCTGTTGGCTCTGGTCAGGATTGCTGACTGGGCCGTTAAAAGTCCAGTCGGCGGTGTAGCGGGGTTAAGGCAGGCGCTCTGCCTGCCCTGGCTCCACATGGCTCCTCCTAGTGGCCGGCATGTCCCTGTCAGGGAAGCTCTGCCCCAAGCGCCACCTGCGGGCACAGGCAGCATGTACCATGCAGAGCCAGCTGGCTGCCCTTGCGCCTAGGAGCTGGACATAACGGCTGCTTCCAGGAGCTGCGCGGAGCCAGGGCAAACGGGGAGCCTGCCTTAGCCCCACTGCGCTGCAGATCAGAAGCCACTTGAAGTAAGTGCTGCCTGGCTAGGGCCTGCATCCCAAACCCCCTCCCACGCCCCAACCCCCTGTCCCAGGTCAGAACCCCCTCCTGGACACTGCACCCCACACCCCCTCCTGCACCCTAACTCCCTGCCCCAGCCCTGAGCCCCCTCCCACACTCAAACTCCCTCCTGGAGCCCGCACTCCAACCTTCTCCCGCACCCCAACCCTCTGCCCCATCCCAGTGAAAGTGAGTGAGGGTGGGGGAGAGTGAGCGACAGAGGGAGGGGGGATGGAGCAAGTGAGGACAGGGCCTCAGGGAAGGGGCAGGACAGGGCAGAGCAAGGGTGTTCAGTTTTGGGTGATTACAAAGTTGGCAACCGTAGTGTGTCAGTATATTTCTCCCTTTCTGTATATGCCTTTCTCTGTGTATTTTACAATGGGAGAGATTTGTTTTTAATGATTAAAGAGAGTATAAATTTTTGTTGCAAAGATTCTTTAAGGCTTCCTCCATCATAGAAATATATACTAGAGTGTTTTGCAGTAATAGTGCAAAATACTTACATCATTGCAGAGGTTTTGGCCATTACCAGTAACAATACAAACAATAATGGCCAAAACCTATGTATCAACTATATATATTTATATCCATCTTGGGCTACCAGTAAATGCTACGGCAACTGCATAGGTGCTGGAACTAGGGGTGCCGGAGTGCAGCTGCACCCCCTGGCTTGAAGTGGTTTCCATCATACACAGGGTTTACAAGGGGTTCACTGGCACTCAGAATCCCCACTATACATAGATTAATGCTACAATCTTACAAATACTCTGTGTGTGTGTGTGTGTGTGTGTGTGTGAGAGCGAGAGAGAGAGAGAGAAAGAGAGAGAGAGAAAGGGTGAATTCTAACATACTACACAGGACCCATAGCATTTAGTGATAATTTAAAATAGATTATTATAGGATGTCAATGCACCCAGATTATTGAATTTTAGAGGCTTAATAGTGAGCTTTTGATTCATATAATTCAGTGCAATTTGGATACATAACGCATTGAATACAGTTCAGACAGGGCAGCCTAATCAGTTTTAGAACAGTCTTAGATGGCAATCTTTTGTTTGATTGTCTGATTCAGAATTTCCTTCCATAATAGCAAAGTGACATCTGGAGCACCAACATATTTATAACAGCCCAGCAGTAGAGAAATAACGCCACTTTTACCATAGCATCACCTACTAAAAGTATTTAGAATGAATCTTCCTTTTCCTCTCCACTATGAATAGCAGTATATTACAGTGCATGCAGGGTTATGCAGATTTGGAATGCCTTGGCTAATGTTGAATAGAAGGTAAAATTTCCATTTTGGGATTCTCTGATGTCAAGTGACATTCAAGCTAGCTGCTCCCCGCCTGTCCTTGCGTGTTGTTATTCTGTAAAACACTGGAACACCTACACAGTACGCCATTTTTTCATTGAACTACTTGGGCTTCATTCTCCTTTTATGTGCACTAGTGTAAATCAAGAATAATTCCACTGAAAGTAATGGGTGAAATCCTGGGCCCATTGAAATCAATGGGAGTTTTGCTATTGGTTTCATGGGTGCCAGGATTTCACCCAATTAGTTAGATTGGTGTTAAACCTGTGTAAGCGAGATCGGATTCAGGTGTCTTCACCCTCCGTGGAGGTTCACGGTTACCAGGATTGCAAAAGGCACCATGGATGCAATGTTTCAATGCACTGAATGCATTTGGGATGATCATTTCTCTTATAAATTAGAGATGTCCAAATTGTAATACAGATCTCAAAACTCATTTTCCACTCCCTGAATTTCTGGGGGGATGTTCTTAAGTTTTAGGATACAGCGAAAATCATTCAAAAAACCCCAAGCTGTATGCTTAACATATTTAATCTGAAATTCTGCCACGGCTCACCTTTATAGATTCATCTTGGGGGAGCTGCGGAAAAGAAACAGGCTAAGGGTGAAATCCTGACCCTACTGAAGTCAATGGGACTTTAGCCATTGACTTCAACTGGGGCCTGGATTTCACCCTGGATCTTCAGCTGTGGACAAGATACAGTCAGGGCTTGTCTCCACAGGGAGTCAGTGTATGGTATTAGGTGTTAATCTACAGCGCACTAGCCTGCCATGCCCTAACATGCTACGTGGACCCTGCTACCATCCACTGAAAGTTCCCTAGTGCGTTTTGATGTACTCCCATTTCAAACTGTAGTGCACTGCTTTGTGTGCATGCTAGCAGGGTCCACACAGCCAGTTAGTGCGTAGTGAGGCAATTGTTGTACGTTCACACCCTGATTTGCTGTGGAGAGAAGCCCTTAGTGCAGCAGAGGTGTAGACATAAGTGACTCTAAACTTCTGATCTTGGGGCTGGCCACAGTCTGGTCCGGTCCCTGGCATAATCTAAAAGAGCATCAGGGTCACTCTAAATTATATCCTCTCCAAGGGCCATTCTGGCAGTCAGGGAATCGCTGGGTTTATGGACACCTCGCTCCCTGGGAGGGTGTGGCACAGAGCCATTACACTAATTACACCATACAAGGATTACCAGGGAATCCTTAGAGAGCTGGTTAAATCCAGCCCAGCTGTTTGTTCAGTATTAGCTGAGTCTTCACTAGGAAGGTTGTCAGTATTGCTATATTGCTATAGCTATACCAGCAAACCCTGTCCAGTGTGGACAAGGCTGCTGACATTTAAAATGACCTAACTACTGTCTGTTGGTACAAGAAGGGAGCCAACTGTTTAAACGTTGACCCTTAGTTCTTATGCTGTATAGTTAACACAGAATAAAAATGTATGGAATTTGCAGTTTCCAATTTTTTTTTTAAATTTACTAAACACCAGTTTTTCTCTCTCACTTTGTGAACAATTTAAGGGTACGTCTTCACTACCCGCCGTATCGGCGGGTAGCAATCGATTTATCCGGGATTGATATATCGGTCGTGTTAAGACGCGATGTATCGATCCCCGAACACGCTCACCGTTGACTCCGGAACTCCACCAGAGCGAGCGGCGGTAGCGCAGTTGATGGGGGAGCCGCAGCCATCGATCCCATGCCGTGTGGACCCCAGGTAATTCGATCTAAGCTACTTCGACAGCATAGCTGAAGTTGCGTATCTTAGATTGGGGGGGGGGAAGAGTCAGTGTAGACCAGCCCTAATTCTCTGGTTCTAACACACGGCGCCATGAAACACTTTACAGAGAGAATCAATCATAAGCTAAATAGAAAAGGGAAAATTTCAGTGAGATTTTGAAGGAAGCAATTTGGTATATTGAAGGGTGGGTTCAATGAAGCCACTCAAGTGAAAAGCCAAACTTTCCAACTGTATATGGGAGGGGAGAATCTGCTTTGAAAGGGTGAAGATGGGTAGAGGAGTCAATCAAAAGAGTAATGTTTCTAGCTTAAAGGGCCACCCTCACAGCATCCTGCCTCACAGCATGAAAGAAATTCTTGACGTTAAGGTACTGGAATGGGAATCAGAAATTCTAAGTTCTATTCCCAGCTCAGTCACCAACATCTTGGGCAAATTACTTAAATTCTATGTGCCTCAGTTTCCTCGTTATACTTCATGCAATGTAAGTACCTAGTGTAGACTTGTGTGAGTCTTAATTCATTAATATTTGTTAAGCTCTTTGAAATCCTAAGAGCAAGCACTGTACAAGTGCAAAGTATTATATATAATATGTTCTTGTTCAGTCACTAAAACAAGGGCACTGATTTGGGGTGCTGATTAAAAGTAGCAGTGTTAGAAACACTGAATCCTGTGGGTTATGGTTAAGGCAGTTTGCAGATCAGTGTAAGGCAGCATTACCCCAGACCATCATGCCTTGCCTATAATGATTAAACAGAGATTTTGCATCATTCTTCCTGCGAATGAAAATCAAGCAAAAAAAGCCAGAGTGGGGATTAAAGAACAAAGCAGTGTGACCATCTTTCCAGCAGGTGTTTCCCACAATCGTATTGGTTTAAAGCCTAGTGTAAAAATCAGGAAAATCTTTTTTTTTTAATTTTTCAAAGAGAAATCCAGTTGACAGAAAAGAAAAACAGCCATTGATAAGCAATAGTATGTTTACATAGAAGCCACATAGAAAGCGACAGATTGTCACCTCAGGAAAAATGTATGCACAAGGGTTTCAGGTTTAAAATGGGAAGCACATTAAAGAGATGTTAAACACGGTTCAGGTATAGATGGTGAGAGTTTATGCTCCCCGTGCATTTTCGTACTATACAGAATAGTACTGGTGAACCTGAAGGAGAGCTTCAAGAGACTTCTGCTTCCTGCTATTATTTTTAACAATATCCCACTCAGCTGTTTGTTGCCATTGTTGCCTAAGCTTCCAGTCGATGCACACAGCTCAGCTGAATCTTCTGAATGGGAACCCCTTAAAATTACCAGAATTTCCAGCGTTGGGGATGTGGGAATTGCAGAGAACCTATCCTCACCACAACCAGTCTGACGAAAGGTGGAAATCAGTCTATGGTACCAAACTACACGTCAACTGAAAAGTGGTCTGCTTCCAGTGTCACTTAAACATGGCTTATGGGACAGAAAATAATACTATCCACTTATAAAACACCCTACATGTGAGGCCCTCAAAGTTTGACAACAATAACTTAGCCTGGCAACACCCCTGGAGCTAGTAAGCATTATTATTACAGATGGAGAAAATGAGACAAAGAGGTTAAGTGGCTTGCCCACACCAATCCCATGGCAGAGTCAGGGACAGTCTCTCAGGCTTTGTTGACACTGGCAGCAGCATATAGGGTATGTGTAGCTACACATCACAGTGAAAGGCCGGCTGTGTTCACACTATGGTGGGTTGTTATATGTGGCAGTAAAAGACTCCGGCAGGGGGGAGGCAGAGGGGAAAGGCTCCTGCAGTAGGGAGCTGTTGGAGCCTTTCCCTGCTGTCTTCCCTGCCAGAGCCTTTCTCCACTGCTGGAGACTTTGCCAGCTAAAAATAGCACTGTAGCTTGGGGAGGCACTGCTTAGGCATGTACACACCCTAAGGTTCTGGTAGGTCTTTACTCTCCTAAGCAGTGCCCACCGTCTACACTGCTATTCATACAGTATATGTACTCTCTACACCACTATAAGTGTAGACATAGCCTCAATCACCTACTCTGTCCCCTAGATCACACTCCCGCCCTTCAGACAATTGAGCGCTTCGTCCCAGGCAGCAGTATATGTGTAGTTCACTTGTTCCTGATAACGAGGAGCACTTTTAGCAACACAGGACTTGCCAGATCAGACTTGTGTTCCACTTAATCCAACCTCTTGTCTCCAACAGTGGCCAGTACCAGTATTTCAGAGCACAGTGCAGGAAACCCCTTAATGGGATAACCTTATCATTGGGGAATTTCTACCTCGCTCCAGTTAGGCAGTTGGCATCTGCTTATAATCTGACATAGGATAAATATCCCTTGTAAATTTCTATCTTGACATTAGTGAAGATGTAGGTGTTCTTATTCATATCAATGGCTAATCCTTTTTTTTTTTTTTTTTTTAAATCCTGCTAAGCTTTAGGCCTTTCCATGGCCCAGCCCTCAGGCTTTCTGCGACCTCCACTCACTACCCTCTGCCTCTCTCTGTGTGTCTGATCCCCTCCACCCTCTAGGTGTCACTTCCCTTTCCAGTTCACTAAGCATCACAGATCTCCCCACTGGGTGGCTACTGAACAAAGGTCTGGTCTACACCTAAAACTTAAGTTGACATACCTACATCATTCAGGGGTGTGAAAAATGCACATCCCTGAGAAACAGTTAAAATGGCCTAAGCCTCGGTATAGACACCACTAGGTCGACATAAGAATTCTTCCATCAGCCAAGCTAACACTTCTTGAGGGGGTTGGCTTTACTAACGAGATGGAATAACCCCTTCTGTCATTGTAACAAGTGTGTATGTTTCAGCAGCATAGCTGCCACTGTGCTGCAGTAGCACTTATAGTGTAGACATACCCTCTTTCCTCCCAGAATCACCTGAATTTTTCCATTTAATATATTCTATGGCATGTACCCAGGAATAAGCAGCAGGTTTATTACAGTATATTAACAGCCAGATACAGGTTTTACACTTGTCTTCACTGGCACTGGGCAAATAATTGATTTTCGGTTTGCCGGCAATTCCAAAAAACGATTTGGGGGTTGAACAAAACATTCTGATTTTTTGGGCTAAATTCACAAGGAGACCTAGGTGGCATTCACAAAACTGAGGACGTGCCCTCCTTATATCCAGGGCACTTCCCTGGGATGTGGGAGACCCAGGTTTCAATCCCCACTCTGGGGCAGGGATTTAAACCCAGGTCTGCTACATAGTGTTCTAACCACTGGATATTGGCTACTCAGGGGAGGGGTTTTCTCAATCCCTCCTGTTCATAGAATCAGAGGGTTGGAAGGGACCTCAGGAGGGTGAAGACTCCGACTAGGGCTACAGGCTCTGGGGTAGGGCCAGGGATGAGAGGTTTGGGGTGCAGGAGGGGATGTGGGCTCTGAGCAGTGCTTACCTTAGGTGGATCCCGGAAGTGGCCAACATGTCCCTGGGGTTCCTGGCCACTGGGAGCCAGTACTCAGGGCGCGCGGAACCTCCCTGGCCATCCCTGCACCTAGGGGCTGCAGGGACATGCCGGCTGTTTCTGGGAGCTACGCGGAGCCAGGGCAGGCAGGGAACCTGCCTTAGCCCCCCTGCGCCGCCGACCAGACTTTTAATGGTGCGGTCAGCAGTGCTGACTGGAGCCACCAGAGTCCCTTTTTGACCAGGCATTCCGGTCGAAAACCGGACAGCTGGCAACCCTAACCTGAGGGTTAGGGACTTACTTATTTTTAAAAAAATTAAAGCTAAGATTTCATGTAATTTATTGATTCCATCAGCTGGTGCTTTAAGAAAAAGACATCACAAGACGCATGATAAAATTGCAAGATTTGGCAATCCTGCTAGATAAATATTCACATTACAAAGATCATCAGCTCAAGTGGCCACTCAGTGATTAAATTAGTACTGTGTGAAACAGGATTACAATAATGCACTCTAGGGAACTTGTAGTGCATGCCTGCAGGGCCCACATGGGCTAGTTAATGCACAACATGCTAGTGCACACTAGAATTTACACCCCTGTGGTGCAGGCTAATACACTATGTGGACAAGCCCTAAGGGGTGAATGGGCCATGGATACTGAAGTATTCCTTCACTCTTACCAGAGGCCTATCTTTTTCAGAGTGTGAGGAGGTCAGTCTCCAGGGCTGCTATAGATGCCAGAATAACTCTTAGGCTTTCCAACTTTCTAATCGCACAAAACCAAACACTCCTGCCCTGCTCCTTCCCTGAGGCCCCACCCCTGTCCCATCTCTTCTCTGAGGCCCCGCCCCTGCTTGCTCCATCCCCCCTCCCTCCATTGTTCGCTCTCCCCCACCCTCACTCACTTTCATTGGGCTAGGGCAGGGGGTTGGGGTGCAGGAGGGGTGTGAAGGCTCCGCTGGGGGTGCGGGCTCTGAGGTGGGGCCAGGGTTGAGGAGTTTGGGGTCCAAGAGAGGACTCTGGGCTGGGGCAGGGCGTTGGGGTGTGGGGGATCTGGGCTGGGGGTGCAGGCTTCAGATGGGGCCAGAAATGAGGGGTTCAGGGTGTGAGAGAGGGCTCTGGGCTGGAGCAGGGGGGTGGGGTGCAGGTGTGTGTGTGAGGACTCTGGCTGGGGATGCAGGCTCTGTGGTGGGGCCAGGGATGAGGGGCTTGGCATGCAGAAGGGGGCTCCGGGCTGGGAGAGAGGGTTGGGGTGTTGGGATGGGGCTTGCAGGGTGCAGACTCCCGGCAGGAGTTTGGGTGTGGGAGGGGACTACGGGCTGGGGCAGAGGGTCAGGCTGCAGGAGAGGGTTTGGGATGCAGGTTCCCAGCAGCACTTACCACAGCTCCCAGGAAGTGGCCACAAGTCCCTGCAGCCCCTAGGCGCATGGGCGGCCAGGGAGGTTCTGTGCACTGACCTCACGCTTGCAGGCGCTGCCCCTGCAGCTCCCATCAGTCACGGTTTTCAGCCAGTGGGAGCTGTGGAGCCGGCCCTTGGGGTCAGGGCAGCACGCAGAGCCTCCCTAGCCGCCCATGCATCTAGGAACTGCAGGGACCTGGTGGCTGCTTCCGGGAGCTGCACAGAGCCAGGGGAGACAGGGAGCCTGCCTTAGCCCCAGGCCCCTGCTGCATTGCCGATCGGACTTTTAACGGCCTGGTCAGCGGTGCCAGGCATTCCAGTCGAAAACCGGATGCCTGGCAACCCTAACAACACTATATGCACTAGAAAAAAAGGTAAACAAAATCAGAGGGATCTGCCATTGATTACCATGGTGACATTTAGTTTTTCTACTGGTGCAAACAAAGTACAGCAGACAATTCCACTAGACGTGGCTTGTGGAAATTTGAGCCAATGCAGAAC
This sequence comes from Trachemys scripta elegans, assembly GCF_013100865.1. Taxonomy (NCBI): domain Eukaryota; kingdom Metazoa; phylum Chordata; order Testudines; family Emydidae; genus Trachemys; species Trachemys scripta. The sequence goes on from NC_048301.1 coordinate 29,914,451, forward strand.
ATCTAACAAAGTACATATTATTTATTTTAATTCATATTCAGTCTGCTCTCTCTTCCCCTGCCCTGCTCAGTGCCCATTATGAACCCTGGCACACCCTGTGCAAGGGTGGGGGAAATGGAGACTCAGCCTCTGAGGCAGTTGAGCCCCATATCCATGTGGCTGGGATGTGACTGTATGCACAGGGCCTTCACCTCTCACTGATTAGGGGATATGATCATAGCTGTTGTTTTTACTTATATCTGAGCTTACAGGCAATATACAGAACCCCCTCTCCCCCTCAGGTGTGTCTATCCCACCCTATTGCATGTCTGTGTGTAAAATATGCAAACTTTTATTAAAACTGCTAGCTGTTGGCCAATGTTACTTACACACTACAGAGCAGTGGTTCTCAACCAGGCTATGTGTACCCTGGGGTACGCACAGGTCTTCCAGGGGGTACATCAACTCATCTAGATATTTGCTTAATTTTACAACAGCCTACACAAAAAGCACTAGTGAAGTTGGTACAAACTAAAATTTCATACAGACAATGACTTGTTTATACTGCTCTATATACTATACACTGAAATGTAAGTACAATATTTATATTCCAGTTGATGTATTTTATAAGTATATGGCAAAAATGAGAAAGTAAGCAATTTTCAGTAATAGTGTACTGTGACACTTTTGTATTGTTATGTCTGATTTTGTGAGCAAGTAGGTTTTAAGTGAGGTGTAACTTGGGGGTACACGAGACAAATCAGACTCCTGAAAGGGGTACAGTCGTCTGGAAAGGTTGAGAGCCATTGCTACAGAGCACCTCACAGTACATGCACAGCCACCATTAGTTCATCTTAAACTTCCCTCATATCACTCAGTTCAAATGACAGCAGTCCATAATCACAGTATTTTCTTTTCATTGGTGCTTAGAAAGGAGGAGTCAGGAAACAGCTGAAACAACTTGGTAGTTGGTTTAAGTTAGCTGACTGTGATGCAGTAGAAAGCATATCCGCTTGAAACAGTGCAGCTAAGGAAATCAGTTGCAGAAGCTCAGCTGTTGGACCAGCTTCCCTGCTCCACTGTTCTTTGTCTCTTCCTTTTGCCTAACTGATCCCCACCCTTCTGAACTTCCTTATTCCAGGAGCTCCTTCGGCTACGTGAATTGTTGTTTTGACTCATCAGTGCTGCTTGCTTTCACAGCTGCTTTTAGTAGTAATACCCATCTGCTGGTGGGAACAAGTACATGAGCCTAAACTAGAGATGGGTCCAGAGTGGAGTGGTCCAAAGTTTGAGCTCTGAAATCCCATCCTTCTGGATGAAATCCCATCCTTCTCCTCGACTTCTGGAGAAGTTGGAATCTGGATCTAGCTCTTAACTTCATCAATGGGGCCCATCTCTATGATAGGTCAAATAAGGTGAACAGTGCTGGATACAAAACTCTGATTGGTCTGACCAGGACCTGTGCTTTGATACTGGATTGCTTTGTCAACATCTTTGCTATTATCTCTGCAAGTTTTGGGAGAATATTCAGTGATTGCTCCTAAATTTCTTCTGAGGGCAGTAATTTTCAGCTCCTTTCCTATCGAGGTGTATTATGTATCCTTTTCGGCTTTGCTGCAGAACTGTTTTGTGTGCACTGAAGTACAATTGCTGTCTATAAGCCAAGGTACTAGCATAACCTATTATATGGATACACACAGCATACTATAAGCCAAGGTACCGTGCACCATAACCTACAGCATTGTGTCTCATTACAAATAATATCACGTTTGGATAATCCGGGATATCTTATTTCCATTTATAATATCAACGTTGTTTGTTTTTGTTAAATTTGTTTAAGAATTTCAATTATGCTCAAATTCAACCCAGGTGTAATCTCACTGAAGTCAATGGAGTTACATCAGGCATTATTTTGGCTTAAACCTCAGAATTTTTCTTACCAGAGCAGTAATAAAAAGCCCCCATTGCTGAAGTCCTAACTCAGTCTTACACACAGTAAATTAGTGGGCCAAATATACCTTTAGAGTAAACTCACTGATGTCGATAGCTGCGCCAGTACTTAACTATCCTTATAGTTACAAACTTTTTCCGAATATTTGACCTAAATCTCCATTGCTGTAGATTAAGCCCATTACTTCTTGTTCTACCCTCAGTGGACATACAGAACAATTGATCACCAACCTCTTTATAACAGCCCAACCACCACGTTACATGTCCTTTGGAAGGAGGATGGTTGGGTTTTATTCATGAATGTGACTTCCAGGGGGTTGCTTAGGTGAGTAAGTATTACATGATCAGGGCCAGAGTTCTTGTTCAGACCACATCCAATGGGCCATCTGCATTATGTGTTTGGAGCTCTTCGGTGTGATTTTATGAGTTGAATACACATTTTAGGCTGGGTTATCTTTCCACTGGGCCCTACCTCTCTGTCTGGGGATTCTCTTTTAAAGGGGGCATCCTGGGTCAGTGATCAGCTGCTGGGACTCTGCCAGTGAGCAAAGTTGGGGGCAGGAGAGGAAATACCTGGGGTACGGAACCTGATCAAAGGTACAGGGGCTCTGTGGAGAAGATCTTTGTCTCCAGGTGATCACTTGCCAGGATTTGTGGGTTGGCCCTGTGGTCTGTTCCAGAGAGGGGCAAACCCTGCCTCCCAACAGAATGACAGGACACAAACCTCCATCAAGAAAATTAAAACAACCTAGTGGAGATTCCCTACTCTGTACCCTCTTTCCCAAGGGGGTTATTGCAGTAGGGAGTGAGAGGGCTCAGTATTGTTTGTAAAGCACTGTCCTCCTCAAGGTACTTGGGACACTGTAGAGAACATCCTCATCAGAGCAACGTGAACTACACATTATAGCAATAAAGTAAAAGACCAGTCTCAAAAATACAGAAAATAAACACAACCAGGGAGGATTCAAATACAAATAATGGGAGATTTAGGTGCATCTGTCTGAGTGGAGGAGAAGGTGCTAAAGAAAACACCTTAGGAAGAGAAAGATTTCATGTGTGAGGCGGAAGCTGCTGATCTAGATTTCAAGGGGAGAGTGATTTTCACAGCCTAGGGGACACCACCACAAAGACTCCAGCACCTGTCACTCTAAACCCCTGAATGTGAGGTCCCTAGAGCGGATGGTGCCAGAGTGCAGATACCTTTGAAGACAAGACTCAGTAAGGAGTTCGCAATACATCCAGGGCCAACTCAGTTAAAGGCTTAAAAAAAAAAAAACCAATAACCAACCCAGCACCTATTTAAAGTCAGTCTCAAGAACTCATGGCCAAACCTGCAACCCTCAGTCCTATGAGCAGTCTAGAAGTCAATGGGACTAATTACATGAGTCAGGGTTGCAGAATGAGGCCTAGGAACCTAGACAAATAAACCAATACCCATGCTGAAGCCCTGATGCTCATAGTACTTTAACTTGCCATATTTAGATGTCTCATACTCTAAAATCCCCATCAGCACTGGTTTATTTGCCAGCTTAATTCTCTAATGGTTTTATCAAAAATGATCTGTTCTTCCTTATTCTGTAGGTGAGGTGAGTTACTTCTCTTATTCACCCCTTGCTCTGCGCATTTGGAAAGGACTCACATCCTCTCTTTTGTCAAGAGGAAGGGGAAAACACAATTGTTATATGGTACACATTAAAAATTCACATGTATTTGCAGAACTACAGAGAGAAACTAAGCTTGAATCAGACATTTTATGAAACTGGATTTTAGGAATGAAAATATTGAATAAGTCACATAATTTCTCAGTATTAAGCAGGAAACGTAACACATATGGTGCTCAAGGAGTGCTCTATAAAAGACATCTCCCTCTCTCACTTTTATAATCATAAAGAAGATTTATAGATGTTAATAGATAAAGGGCCATAGATGGCATTCAAGAATATGCTATGAAACTCTAATTCTACACAAGACTGAGGAGTGGGAAGATCCTGGGAGTGTTGTTGGTACACAATTATCCAAATATCACTTTCCTTTATTTCATTATGACTGTAGAGCCAAAGAGCAGCTAGGAGTCACCATGATTAACTCAAGGGTTTGTGATGTGCAGTGGGGAGGTGGGGGGCGGCTAAACAAGGCCTCAATTTAGGACGCTCAGAGGAACTAGAAAGGTACTTTTCAAAGTCAAAGGATGGAAACCCCCTGTTATGCTGGCAGACCACATGCCAGTTCTTGCCAAGGCAGTAGGTGTCAGCTTAGCACTGACAAATTCATAGCTGGAAACTAGACCAGCTCACCTGGACATTCATATTGTTCAAGATAGGTGTTAGAAGAATGCGTTTAATGTTTAGACTCTATGGAAAGCTTGTAAGTTGCTACATGCATTCATTTCACTTGTAATGTCTGTATCCCATGCTATAAGGTGATTTGTAAGTATTGCTTTATAATTGTAAAAATGCCTGCTCTGAACCCGTGAACCCAGACAGGAGGAATTGTCCACTGCCCATCAGGGAGGACTATCAAAAACTAAATGGGCCATTGTGGAATATCACAATACAAAGACTTGGTTAATGGCCCTCTCACACCCATGAAGATGCTACTTGCAAAAAAGTCTATCCATCAGCTTGAATGCTGGAACAAGGGACTAAAACAGGGGCACAAGAAAATTTTCCTCTCTTTTTGCTGTTTGGATGCTCACAGGGCTGGAGCTAAGAAACTGAAGAAGAGATCCCCAGGGTCAACCTGGTTTAGCCCTAAAAGACATTCAGAATTGACAGACTACTACAATGCTGTCATCTTTTAAAAGTATATATATTGTCTGCTTTAACCTGTAAATAATTCTCTCATTTCCTTTTCCTAGTTAATAAATCCTTAGTTAGCTTACTATAGGATTGGCTACAAGCATTGTCTTTGGTATGAGATCTGAAATACAAATTGATGTGGGGTAAGTGACTGGTGTCTTGGGACTGTCAGTAACCTGAATCTTTTGTGATCTTTGGTTTATGGCAACCAACCAGCACTAAGTCCAGCTTGCCTGGGTGCCAAGACAGACTGGAATGCCCAAGAGGACTGTTTGTGACTCTATGGTAAGACTGTTACAGTGCTTCAGGAGTTCACACTTGTTACTGGGTTGGTGAAATCTAATCACAGAACACACCACCAGTTTGGGATGTCTGCCCTGCTTATTGGCAGTCTGCCCTGAGGCTGGCACTCACAGTTGTGATCCACTCCAGGCAGCATGACACCCCCGTCCAGGTTTCAGCTTGTATGGCAGTTCCTTGTAGAGCAGCTCTAACTATAGATCTGGCAGATTGGGCCAGGATTCAGTTGGTATATTATAATAATAAGAGTACTCTGCACTTTGCATCTTCAATGCACATTCCCAAGCAAGGCAATTTCTTTTGTCTGTGGTCATTCAGCACTGACGTCAGCAAATGTCCCAACCCTAATGCTTACATTGCTTACAGAGTTCCAAGGAAAAAAGAAATGCACTTTAGAAAAGTAAAAGAGAATATGAATTATCACAATACAAATCACAAAACCCCAGCAACTGTATTTAATCCACTTAAAGTCTTCTGACAACATGAGATTCTTTGCTAAAATAAATATCTTTCAAAGAATAAAACCTCCAAGAAGGAGATACTGTTGTCCAAAAAGACATAAATCAGAGCAGATGTATTAGGTTTTTCCAATTCTCCTGTCTTCTCATGTAGCATCGTACAAAGGATACAATCCTTTAGCTTGTATTAATAAGAATTAATTCGTATTCCTCTAGATTCAACAAGGTGGGCAACTTACCCTAAATGAAGAAGAAGCCAAAAGCATGACCCTTAGAGCTTGCTCTAGTCTGTTGCTGTCAAACTTGCTAAGTATGAAGAACTGACAAGGTATCTAGGACACATGACTGACAGAATTCAGGGCTAAAAATAATGTGAAGAACCATGATAGGAATCTGACTTCTGCATGACTAAATGGTGCCATTTCTCATACTCCAGAATGGGAACTAAGTTTCAATTCTACCGCTTCATGAATTGTGCCACTTCGATAAGTATGGTGTGCATTTATTTAATTTTTTGCTGTAAATGACAGGAAGCTTATTTCTGTTTGGGCCCCAGACTATACATGTGTTATACATGAATTATAAACTGGGAGGTGGTAATTTGGAGAAACACTACCCTAAATCCTTCATTTTCTTACCATTCCTGGGGCCAGATCCTCAGCTGGAATAAATCAATATAACCAATGGAGTGACAGTGAATTAAGCCAGCTAAGAATGGGGCCCATAGTTCTATTGATAGTGCACTAAGATAGCAAATTAAAATAATAGCTGAGGCATTATATAGTGATTTTTAATAAGAGTATTTCATTTTACCTTTATTCACAGGAACCAGAGATTTTATAGTGCAGAGTACAAGCTGAACAAGTGCAGCATCTGGATCTGATGTTGTGATAAGGCCAGTGTTCAAGAATGGAACTTGCTAACAGCTCAAAAACAGTATCAAAAAACAATAGCGCGCCAAGAAAAATCTAAATGATATGTTAACTTACAATAAAGAACAAATCTTTTCTCTTCAGATCCTGCAGTTATTCCTTAAAGTTCTCATATTATTTTCTTTATGAATAATGCATAGATGTTGTTATAGATAGTTTAAGAATTCTTAAATTGTTCAAGGTGATTTCACACACTCTGTGCCATGATATACCATTATGCACACACATATTCAAGACTGGATGCCTTTGGGGAAGATCAACATTATCAAAACCAAGTTACTGGGTTCAATACAGGACTAACAATGAAATTCTCTGGCCTGTGATATACAGGAAATCAGACTGGATGATCTAAAGGTCCCTTCTGTCCTTAAATTCTATGATTCCATTAATCGAGGAATATTCCCTTGCCCTTGCTGTTTGATAATTCAGACAGTCAAACAAATATATGATACAAAAATAAACCCAGTAGCTGTGAGGGAAAAGAAACAGCTTGTGATGCTGGTTATAGAAATTAATATCAAGCATTTCAGGATGTATCCAAGAGTAAAATGTAATCCCCATTTTGGCTGGCTATGTAGCAGGGCTGGGTATACTGTTTTAACCCCTCTGCCAATGGCGTCAGCAGCAGCAAGGGCCACGTATTTATTTTACAGACCTCCCCACCCCCACGGCCGGATTAACTTTTTGTGGGCCCGGCGCCAAACATATTTGTGGGCCCCCTGGGGAATGAAGGGGCCAGGGGCAAGAGCACAGCGGGCAGGGTGGATTTGATTTAAATCACTAGTTAGGAAGACTCGATTTAATCATGGATTTCTACATAAAAGTGCATTCTTGTTGGTTGTTATAACCTTAATACATATTCTTCACAACTCAGAGATAGATGTAGGTTTCATTTTTAGAAGGTACACACTATACATTTTTAAACAGTGATTTATTTTGAAAACTTTTCAGGTTAGTTTTACAGTTATATCAGAAAATGAATGATTGTTTGGTTATTTCATTTACCAAAGATAATTGAAGCAGATATTTATGAAGTCATTGGGAGGTGAACTATCTCCAATTCAACAGGTTAATTAATATTTGGAGGATTTTCTTGCCAGGCTGTATTAGGAGGAGAGCATCACCGGACAGACATTTAAATTGTTTTATTTTACTAAAACAACATTGTTAAGTATTCTGGATATTTTTCTTCAACAGCAAACATAATATTTTAACAAAAATGCTTATGTCCCTCGCTTCTCACATTTATCTCCAGACTTCTTCTCCTTGTTCAGATCTATTCCGTCCCAAACAATCTTCTAGTCATTGAACTTTTTGAAACTTTTCACTTTTAGAGAGAAGTAAGGGATTGACTCTGCGTACACAAATTTGCAGAGGGACAACAGAGTTGAGGTCTGTTATTTCTCACCTCTCTATATTATTTATTTATTTAAAAACATTTTTGCTGTTAACAAACATGTTACCTCTGGAGACACAAATCCACAGTTTGAGAACTGCAAAACTAAGCATCTCTGATGGTATCTTCTAGACTGAGCACTGAGTCCCATTGGGTAGATAGAAAGATGAACCTAAATAATCTATACAGAAGCCTGTGGAACTCCATAAGATTGGGTCCCTAATCCATGACCTATTAGAACTCATTTACAAAACTTTTCTTAAACATTACATGAATATATTTTCTCATACTATAGAATTAGAATGTATAATCCCTATTCCATGATGAGATAGTTTTAATTAAGATACATTATATCTTTATCTTTAGTAAATCCAATTTAAATTTTAAAAAAAATCTGATTTTTTTATTTTTTTTAAAAAGTCATTGATTTTTATCTATCCTGACAGAGGGGCATTGTGTGGGGGAAGGATTGGTCCCCAGCTGGAGCGAGGCAGGGGCCGGGGCAAGATAAGCACAGTGGGGCATAGGGGGGAGGATTAGTCCCTGCTGACAGGAGCAAGGCAGGGGCCGGGGGCAAAAGCACAGCAGGGCGGGAGCTAGGGTTGGTCCCTGGAGCAAGGGAGGGCCTGGGGGTAAACTGCAAGTGTAGCAGGGCTAGGGAGGGGGTAAACATAAAACAGGTACCTACCTTCTCCCTGGTTCTAGCCCATTCTCTTTGTCTCTCTCTGCACTGAGCTGAGGGTGGGGGTGCAAGGTCTGGGAGGGAATTAGGGTGTAGGAGCAGGCTGGGGATTGGAGTGCAGGGTCTGACCAGATGGTAGGGTTAGGGAGGGGGCTCAGGGTTGGGGCAGGAGATTGGGGTGTGGAGCGTTTACCTGGGGCAGCTCCCATTTGGTGTGAGGGGTGCAGGTGGGAATGTGGGGGGGTGCAGGAGCTCCCGTTTGGTGCTCAGGATGGGGGTGAGGATGTATGGGGGGATGCAGGAGTCAGGGCTGGGGTCATTGGGGTGTGTGGGGGGGTGCAGGAGTCAGGGCAGAGGGCTGGGGTAGTGGGGATGCTCCCAGCCTCCTGCCCTGAGCGGCTCACAGCAGGGGACGGGAGGGGCTATGCCCTGATTCCACTCTCTTCCCCAAGGCCTCACCCCCGCCTCTTCTCCGCCTCCTCCCCCTCCCTCACGTGGGCGAACAGCTGTTCGGTGGCAGGGGAAGCGCTGGGAGGGGGAGGGGCAGGAGTGCAGCACGCTCCAGGGAAGAGGCAGGGGAGTGGGGAACTTGGCTGCCAGCGGAGCCTGCCCTGCTGCAGCAGGAGCTGGCAGGACCAAGCTTCGGCCCGCTTCCCCCGCAGGAGAGAGCGGTGGGCGGAGAAGCGCAGACCGGGCCGGGCCCTTTTGGGGTGTGGGCCCGGCGCCAGGGTAAATCCGGTACTGCCCACTCCTCCCGTAACCTGGGAACCTAGAACCACTCTGGGCACATTTGCTAGGCAAATTTGTACTCATGACACGAGCATAGAGGTTTAAACAAACCAACTGTATGGGGGGGAGGGAAAAGCCAGGTTGAATGGTGACAAATATTTACAATTTACTACCACCATTTACCTCAGGGGGCATAAGTCACAGTCCCAGGCACTTGGACCCTGACTGGTCGATGCAGTTTGTTCTATCTCCCAGCCTCCCACTCTCAGTTCATAGGTCCCCAACTTCCTCACTCACAGTTTGTGGTTCCAAGAGTCCAGGAAAATCAGGCTCCCTGTTTTGTAGATCGCTCTGGGGCTCTGCCACCTGTCCTGCTATATTGATTTCAGCAGGTAGGACTGGGGGAGCCTTGCCAGAGTCCACTAGGCTGACATAGACTATTGCTCTGAATTCCTCTGCATGTAACTGCTCTCATGCTGCTGCTCGGTCTGCTGCTCTCCTGTTAGAAGCTGTGGCCTGTGGTGAGTCCAACTGCTGCTTTGCTCTGCCTGAGGCTCAGGTGATTAAAACTGCTGCTGGTCTCTCACTTCTGCTTGCCATTGGCTAGAAAACTGGAACTTCTGGTGAGCTCGGCTTATATTCGGCCACAACATCTCTTAGCTCAGATTTTTAAATACAAGGGGATCAAGGGTCTTAAAAACTTATCCAAGTTCCTACCACCCAAACAGAGAATCCCAGCAATACACCATTTCTCTCTCCTTGCCCTCTGGCTCTGTCCAGGGCCTCTTACCCCACCTCGACAAACATCAGTTTTCATCAGGGTGACCCCATGCCTAGTCATTGTCCAGGCTTTGCCTGGTGAGTTCCCAACAGGATAATCTCAAAAATATTGTCCCCTTGAACAAAACTTTGTCAAATTATACCCCAGTGTCCCCAAACTACCCATAGTTAATATGTAAATGAGGTACTGCCTTGCTGAGTCAGCTCCCCTTGCTCTCCAGTAGATACCATCTAGAGCTCACTCACTTAGTTACCTCCCTTCTCATGTAGGCTTGAGGCCACAGGACTTACACTGTGAAACCGAATGTGTGAATGTTCATCATTTTAATAAAAAAAATATGAACTTTCTTTCATGGACCCTTCTTCTGTGAATAGCTTATCAAAGAAATTATTTGCAAACATCTTTTGGAAAGCAAAAATGTCTTGCAATACAGGTGTGAATTTCAGTGCTTAATTTGTAAAGAGGGACATGCCAGGGCACACAAAATGGCATCCTTCACACAGTGTGACCTTGCATGCACCATACGTGCGAGGTCACACTGCATGGAGGATGCCATTTTGTTCTACAAATTGGCATCCTCTGCATAGCGTGACCTTGCACACACTGTACATGCAAGATCATGCCTTGCACCACTGACAGAAGAGGTGCCCGGACTGCGGCCCAGCATGAAAAGAGGTGCCGGGGCTGAGCCAAGGCACAAATTAAGCTCTGGTGACTTTTTGCTCACACAAAAGCAACATGTGCCTTTTGGAGTCTCTTTGGTTTCCCCTTTCTTGCTTATAAAAAGTTCAGTCATCCAATCAGGGAACAGAAACAACACTATGCTCTTTTGGGGACCAATCATATACTGTGAATACTGAAGAGCTGAAGACACAGACAAAACAAACAATTCAGGAACAACCAATAGGTCAAAATATTCGTACAAAGTGTTTGAATAAGAAATGAATAAAGAATAAATTAGCAAAAATCAAGAGCAGAAATAAAAACTAAATTAATCGAAGAGATTGATTCTCCATTGCCTTGCACATTCTATCACTACTCACACCTGTGTAAATGTTTCCATTCTCATTTGCCTGAATAAAATGCTGCCCTTCTAACGTGGTAGCATTTTACACCACCCTGTGCACAGGTACAAATGACGACACAAGGTACAGATCAGTGGAGAATTGGGCCAATTGGTCACAATGAATCTGAACAAATTTTCCTGGAGGAGTCAAGATCTACCATTCCTCAAAAGAAGAGCCCATCTGATGGTCAGAGCAAGAGATAAAAGACTTGAGAAAACTTACATGATTTTTCTTCTTTAATGTTGTACTCCTGCACATCAGAAGCCACATTCTGGGCTGGGAAGTGGACCAAGAGCACCATGTTGTTCATGTTACCATCTCTCCTAACTAGGAATATCTAAAGCAGAGGAAAAGAATTAGGAGCTTGTAAACTTAATGTTATGCATCTGAGAATGAGACTCTTTCCAGTAACCAGAGAAAGGTCTTTTTCAATTCACATCTAACACATTTCATTCTAGTTTCACTCCAGCATGTCAAACCTTTCATGAAAAAGATAACTACTACGAAGGGGATATTTTCTCTGGGTGAAATTCAACCCTGCAGTAAGGACTAGCAGAATCCCAATGCACCACTGATATCTCACTTAACCTGAAGGTAAAGCTGCACAACTTCACACAATTTGCCAAGTGACAACCCCTGATGCAACTGCCCTAAGTGATGGTGAATTTGCCCCAGTACATCCTCACTCAATTTTCTAGCATGAGTATAGAATAGGGGCCACCTAGACCTTTATAGCAAAAAGGATTAAAATAGCCATAAGTTGATCTTATAGCAAATGACTAACTTTTGGTCCTGAGTGGCTCAAAGCAGTGGGTGTGTTGGACTAGCACAGGAACAAGTTTAATCAAGAAGAGAAAGGGCTTTCTGGCTGAGTCAGTCCCTTCTCTGTGCATTGTAAGCACCGTGTGCTTTCCTCAGTGTGTTTCTAATCAGACTTCAATGTCAAATATGTATCTAGCTTGTAGCTTAAAATCCTAGGGGCAAAGACTCTTTGTTGTCACCTCTTCCTAAAAGCAGCTTTAGGTAAGAGAGAGTCAAGGTATTTATAAAAGTGATTTCAAAGATTTAGCTAATTCTAGAACCATGGTATTAACATTATAGAGGAGAAGTGTGATTCTGAAAAATGATTAAATAATTACAGTGCACTGGAACTACACCAGGAAAGCTTTGATTTCGCGGGAAGAGGAACCGAGAGGAGCTTGTCTAGAAGCCAAGTGGCAATGTGGTGTGCTGCCAAAGGGGGAACTGAGTGTAGGGCCTGAGCATGGCGGGCTAGGAGCATTGCTAATGCACAAACCCTCAGGTCCTAGGGTTAGGAGCATCTCACGTCACATTCAAACAACCACTCTGACCACAGTTTGAAGCAGTTTTGCTAAGATGGGGAGTGAGCAGGAGCGCCGCCAGCTTTTCCGCCGCCCCGAAATGGCGCCCCCCCCCACAGAGGCGGCGGAAGGTCCAGCCGCGGAAATACCACCGCGATCGCCGCCCCCAAAATTGCAGCGCACTAGGCGACCGCCTAGGTCGCCTAATGGGTTGCGCCGGCCCTGGGAATGAGTGTCCTCAGCCGTATTGTTTGTGGCTCTCCGTTCAGCTCAATACAACAGAGAGCCTGGTAAGGTCTTCTGCTCTCTGATGTGAAATTCAGTCCTTCAGCACTTCATATTTACACTTGTTCAGACTCACTGAAAGGGCAGCCCGACCCCATGCCATGGTGGTGAGCAGGATATAAATGGCTAGCTAGGCAGACAGGCAGGTGTCAGAGACATTGTGAGCATCTAGCACCTTCCCATGTACTGGGGGGGTGGGGAGGTAAATCATTTAATCTCTTCGTGCTTCAGCTCCCCAAGCTGATAACTCTAACCTACTTCACTGGGCTGTTGTGAGAATTAATGTATGTTTGACCCCCGAGATCACTGAGTTATCGATTAACACTTGATCAATTTTGGTTCAAATTCAGATTAACAAGGTGAGAAGTGAAATCTGGAAACTGGTCTGTTCTCTTTTCTAATCAGGAAGGCTTGTTGCCATGGTTCCAAAGGTTAAATTTGGGCCATGTCTGTTGAAATGGGTACTTAGCTGCATAGGCTTCCTAAGCTTGCAGTTAACTTGTTCCCAATTTGCAGGGTGGGAGCCTATTATGTAAATAAGTCTTTCCAGCTTGTACCTCTGGGGTGTTGGAGAGCTGCTCCATCCTAAAATGAGCTCCAGGAGCAGGCAGAACATGTGCCACCCCAGTTCTCTGACATTAAACTAGTGTATGTCCACTGCACCCCCTTCTGCAGGATACAGCATCAGCACGTGCTCCGCTCTGCTGCTGGCCAGCTGTTCTCCCCTGGGAGGCACACCTCTGTGCAGGTTCCTCTCCTTGCAGAGGGGGAGGGATCATGCCTGTGGAAAAGGTGGGGTGGGGGAGCAGAAGCAGGATTTGCCCCTGAATGTCCTTCAGAGATACTGCCCATCCCTGGATGTCTTGGAGAGCTTTAAAGATGTTAAAGTTGTGGCAGCTGGATGCCATTGCGAGAACCAGCAAATGGCAGAGGAGATGTTGGTTTCTAACTTGGCACAAGCTGGATTTCGTCCCTGAACGCTGATTCAGAGAACGAAAAAGCGACATCCACTGCCACCCTCCCAAAGAGAGCATGTGAATTGCCTGGGCACTCTGCAGTCCGCACAGCCTATTCCCACCTTTCCTTCAGCTAAGGGTGGTCTTTTCATTTCCACAGGAACTGGTGTAAACACCCACTATGGCTTCTATTGCTAGCAAGAGACTAAAGAAGGAAAAGGGGAGGCAAGCTCTTAGCCAGACTGCCATTTTCTAATGCTCTGTCCAGAGAGGCTATATGAGCCTGAGGGAGAACTCACCAGCTAGTGCGCTGCAGCGCTAACCCCCCTCCACCCAACAGCATCAGGATTTCCAGACCTTTTCTTCAGGGTTCAATGTTATCTCTCTAAATTAAAACCATGAAACACAGGTTCATCATACAGAGCAGGTCCTTTCCTCAGGGCCAGGGACTCCTGCAGGTCTTACTCTTCAGGCCCCCTGCCTGGGAGCTAAGAAGAGTCTCTCTACTCCCTTCTGCCGATGTTTTCCTCCAGTCGACTGGCTCCCAGACTTGCTAGCCTGCTTCCTGCAACTCAAGCTGCCCTTTATATGTATCTCAGCAGACCTGGGTCTGAGTCATCTAGTTTCTACCATGTGTCCCTGGGACTTACTCCCTTCATCTGGGGAGATGGTCTGAGCCTTGCACAGGCTTTAGTCTAACCCAGATACAGCCTTTACTGTAAAAACCTCCCTTATCACAAACACCAGGCCCACATTTTTTGATCAGGCCTCCTCATGCATGAGGATTTAATTTAAAAAAACCCTCAACAACTCAGCAACATTTCAAGGCTCATGACACGATCAGACCGAACAGACTCTTTCTCCAATAAGCCCAATTCTGCTATGCTTACTTATACTGAGTAGTCACACTGAGCTCAGTGACACTATTCAGATGGCAATATACAACTAAATATGAGTACAGGCGGCAGGCCCAGGCTCACTCTGTGTCATCTGTGCTCACCTAACCCCTTCCTGGGATTTGGCTTTATTGGTAAGCCAAAGAACAATGAAACCATAACACTCAGCCTAAAATGTCTCCTTCAGCTTGGCTGTGCTTCAGGTTTCCCTGCAGCAGCATCTCTACCCCAAATCCTAGCCTCATTCCAGTTTTCATTTAGTTATTTTAGTCTCTTTGGTTTGCACAGGATCGTTACCTTCCCTTAGAACACAAGCCAGTGAATGAAGAGAAGTGGGAGCAGGCCACTTTTCAGTAGAGGAAAAAATTGGGCTTATCCACCCTACTTCCTCCTAATCACCTCCCAATTCTTTATGACATATAAAGAATTCCTGAGAGCTTTCCCCCCACAGACTAAACAATACAAAAAGCATTTTATATCTTGCTTTGTTTACATTAGAAATTCCATTCTTGTCTACTTTGGGTCATCTATGGATGACCGGAGAGGTACTATAATGACATCACAGTACCAAGGATGTGAAATCTGAGCAACTGTATCAAAACTTTTAAGAACACTACATGTTTTGTTTGTTATTTTTGTCAACCCTTCTCTATCTCAAACACCTGACATGCGCTTGGGAGAAAAGATTTCTTTCTTAAAGCTCCAAACCCCATATCTTGTCAATGAAGGGCTGAAAGAGTTGCCACTAGTTCTCATGTCCTCCTACAAGGAAGAAAAGGCTTGATTTTGCTGGTTTTCCTAAGGTATGAAAATCAACAAGCAAAATTGACACCCAAAGAAGCAAACTAGGGGCATGAACACACGTTTGTTGTTGTTCACCTTTAAGATTTCACTTTTTAAGGAAGCTACAAGTCAGAGATATTGGAAAAATACTGCATCAGACTACAGAGTGTGTATGGAGATATCTGAAAGCACAAGCAGGGCTATGAAACAAATAGGAAAACTGTTCCCAGACACCAACTGCTAAGTAAATCAAAGGTATAAGCCTTCTCTTTCACATACACCACCACTCTAGAGAGAATGGAAATGTCTATCTCACGAACATAAGAGTAGCCAACAACCATGGGCAAAGGAAACAAAGACCAAAAACTGCTAAATGCTTTCACATGAAAAAAACAAAACACATCACAGCTATCCATCTCCCCTGAGGAGCAGGAAATATGGTTGTCTGAACTGAAATTGTTTTGGACAAATGTAGACTTACCCCTGCTGTTTCTTTGCTGAGTATCTCTCCAGCCCTGTCCTGATTCATGCTCAGCTGAAGCCAGACTGGGCACGTTTTGATGAGTTTATCAAGGACACAGATGCCAGGTGCTGGAAGGCAGTTTTGCAGAGGGATGGACTGAGATGACCGCGTCTCATCATTGTCTTCTTCACCAGGATCTGTGACAGGACTGAGACAACACAAGTTTAAGCAGAAGTGAAGAGCAACAGTTTGTTGTGAAGAAGTGTAAATACACACACACACACAACACTACATGACTGGCATCAGACTAGAGATTATTATTATTTAACAGTTCTATTGTGTGCCTACAAGTCAACTAAGTCAGATCCCTATTGTGCTAGGCACTGGCACAAACATACAGGAAACGACAATTCCTGCCCGAAATAAGATTAGCTTGAGCTATAAATTCACCTCTGGGGTTCCAGCCACATTAGACATTGGTGGGTATTCTGCTCTGGTGGCTGGTGGTATTTGGACTTACCCTGCTCCCATCCTCCCAGTGCTGGCACCTAAAGAACAAGGTGGAGGCACATAGTCAGCGGCTGGGGAGAAGCTAGCACTGCCCCATGCTGTACCTCTGTGGATCCAAGATTTCAGTCTCCAGGGGTTCACCAGCTGAAGGATCTGAGTGACGCCCTTGACTTTAAAACGAGGTATTTGTCCTCTACACTGGAAGAATAGGAGCCCCAAGGCTATCAAATCACCTTTAAGGAATGCCAAATACACTTCATTATACTGTATTTTTAAAGAGAGCAAGGGACCCCGACAGCTCATGCCACCAGAATGCCTCAGGGTCAGCCTGCATCTGTATCTTTCTCAGGATTTCTGGCATCAAACAGTAGCTTTAATGATTAGCACCCAACCCAAGCCCAGCTAAAGGAGTACATCACCTGTAAGACATAGTGAGTTAGAAAGGTCTGATTTTAGCCTGAAAGCCTTGTTTCTGTACCTTAGGTCTTCTCAGATACTTGACCTAAGCAAAAATTGAGACCTGTAACTCTGAGATTTCTCCCCTTCTGTAATTACATTTCTCTGCCGATGCTAGGAGCAGGTGGGACAGTATTTGCAAAGTTTGACATTTGAAATCCCACTCCTGCACATGCTGGTGACAGGGTTCAGCGAGCACACACCACAGCCACAGTATAGCTTGGGTGGAGGTGTGTGGGGTGGGGATGCTCCCCACCTTTGGTTAACACCATGGCAACAAACAGCCTGAGAGAAGGGGGTGGTGTGCTTAGGAGCGCAGCTCCTTCGAGGAGCTGGCCTCAGTGCTTTTTGTGCACAATTTAATTTACGTCAGAGTAAGGGTGCGCGCTTATTTACAAAGTTTCCTCACCAAGAGTGAACTGAAAAAGAGGTCAATCCTAAAAAGCTTACTCATCAAGCTAGAGTGGGTCAGCACAGATCACCAGAGACTGCAAGACTGGACCCAAAGAGCACCAGCGGAACGCCTCTCTCACATGCTACTAAACCAGAGAGCTGAAGTGAGTGGCTGCAATGTGTATGTGTGAGCACTAGAGGGAGCTCAGGGACTAGAAAGACAAGGGGCCTGATTCTTCCCTCTTTTGTGTGACAGCTACAATCTTAAACAACATTGCGGATGTAACTGGGAAACTCCAGAGCTTTAAAAATAAATAAATACCCCCCCCCCACACACACACACACACACACCTATGAGTAGCTACAGCTTGAGCAGAAGAGACTCACACTCCACGAATCAGGCACCGGGGGGAGGGGAGGGGGGTTATGCACACTGAGCAGTGAACTCCACTTGCACCTTGTGTGGTCATTTATACCTGGGTAAAGGCAATGTAACGTATTACCCAATGAGAATTCTTCACTCAAGTACACCAATAGTGTCATCTCAGACCTAGTTTGCACTGGTGTAAAGACTACACAAGGTACACGGCAGGGAAGAGCCAGGCCCAAGATGTTTGCAGCGCTTACATTGATGTCAGAAGCCACTGGAAAGGGAACATTTGTCAAGTGAGAAAGTAAAGACAGAAACTGTGTCAGTCCTTGCCACCCTTCAGGTGGCAGCTGTTAGTTTTATAATAGTGACCTCCACTGTGTGCACCTTTGTTGAGACTGCTGAGAAGTGGGGGAATGCAGTGTGAGGGGCAGTGCTGGGGAGAGGGTGCAATCGCTACTTCTCATTAGCTTTCGTTATTTCTGGCTGCTTATTTTTAGCCCGATAGAAACCGTGAGAATAGTGAAGTGGATGCATTGTTAAGAACGAGGCTCTGATCCTAAATAGGGGTCTGGAAGGAGGAGGAAGAGAGAAAGGTTACTCCTATTTGCTATTATCTTACTGCAGTCAGATTACCACCCTGAAGCAAAGGTTGATTCCGGCCCCTGGCCCCAATCCAGCAAAGAATTTACACACATGCTCAACTTCCAAGTAAATGGGACTACCCATGTGCTTAAAGTGCTTTGCTGGATCAAAGCCTGTATTCATAAGCAGTGTTGCCTAAAGGATAGAGTCCTGGACTGGGCCTCAAAGACGTGGCTTCAAATCCTCGCTCTGTCACTGGCCTGCTGATGATTTTGGGTAAGTCACCGCACCTCTGTGGCTCAGTTTCCCTATCTATAATGATACTAACCTCCTTTGTAAATCACTTTGAGACCTACTGGTGAAAAGCACTAGGTTTTATCATCATTCCCACCACTGGCCCCTCTGTATTTGTTTATTTTTAAAAGATCACTTTGTTTTCACCAAAAAATAAAAATAAAAATCACATGGTTCTGGGAAATTTCTATTTCTTTTAGTATGAATTTCATCCTTTTGATTTGAGCGCTGAAATTAACCTGGCTCTATTTTTCTCTTGGTTTGGTATTACTTAAGAAAAAGGGAAAATACAGCTCTTAGTATCTAGGGCACATTGTAAAGTAGGTCACATTTCAGACCTGAACTAGTTGAATGTCTCCTGTTAAAGGCACTAAGTCAATGCAGCACACTTGGCCCCCGAATTCAGGTTTTGTCAAAGCAACCTTTTACAAAGCCTAAACGTTGCTACATTGTGGTAGTGCAGGAGAACCTGATATTGATCAGTCCATTTTCATTATCCAAGCACAGAGAAACACAAGACAAACAGCACAGATAGGGATAAGTGAAAGACTTACACATTTTCAATTTTAATATAAAATTATTTGTCACACAGGTGAGGAAATTCTTTTTAAAACTACAGCAGATGATGCTTAATCAGACAGTGTCCTTTAAGCAGAAGTACAAAGGAAAAAAAATGAATTAAAAAGCTGTGGCAAATTAATACAATTAATCTTATATTTCCTCCCCTCCTTTTTTTTCTCTGCAACAACTAGTATCAAAATATCCCCATGTTAATTTAGTCATGAAGATACCAGCCAAGGAAACACATGGGAGATGATGATAATTAGTGGAAGAAAGGAAGTCAGAAGAAGCAAAATATGTGGATTAAAAATCAGACAAACAAGCCTGGAATCCTGAACCTTGCTAATAAAAAGTGAAAACTGATGTGAAAAGAGGGCAATGTTCATTGTTATCTGTGTTGTGGAAGGGCCAGATTTTCAAAGATATTCAGGGACCTAAAGATTCAGATTGGCACCTACTGGGATTTTCAAAAGTGTCCACCTCCTTAGGTACCTAAATCCCTTTGAAAATCTAGCCCATTGCTCTCCAAGGCCTCATTCTGGCCTTGTAAAAACAGATGGATAGGCACAACGCCCCAGTCCTTTAATATGTAGCATGCAGGCAGTCTGCTGCTATGCCTGTGCGTGTCCCACTGACTTCAGTGGAGCTCCATGCAGCTGTGTTAGCCCACCCGTCTGCTACATACTGCAGGATCAGGGCCTGATTTAATGGTCAGTGGCATATTTATAAAGGTGAGGGTAAGTGTGAAGCAGCATATTGCAGGGACTGGTGTTTTTAGATGTAGTGTTCACGACTAGTGATCCAGCATAGCACACATCATGTTAATGACATCCAGAGAAGTTACTAAACTGGGAAGAAATGCAAATACCAGCAGGGCCAGAAGACAAAGACAAAGCAGCCTGGAGTCGGAGATTAGAAACCCAGGCAGAATTCATTGTGGAAGAATGCAAGTTTAACACATGGAAACTGAAAACAGTTCAATGAGAGAGGAGAATGTGGAAAACAGGACTGCTGGGAGAAACCTGATGGCAAGAGTGAACTGCAAATTAGACATGAGCTTGCAATGCAATAGGACACCAGAAAAGATAAATGCAATTTGTAGCTGCATATGCGCAGAGTCATCACATTGTGGGATAGGAATTGGGCAGGTCTCTCTCTGTACAGTTCCAATACAATTCAATTGGGAATATTGCACCTTATTACCAGAGAGGTAATGTCAAATTGCAGGGAGATCTGAGAACAGAACAGAACAGATTAGGGGCCTGAAGGGGCTGATTGATGAGTAAAAATAAAAGAGCTGAACATGCATAGCTTGGCTCAGTTACAGCCAGGCTATAGGCAGTGGAAGCAAGAAGGATGGTTTAGGGTGGTAAAGGGGGGTGCAAAGAGGAGCAAGTAATGGGGAAAATTAAGAAAGGGACATAGGGGAAACTTCCCGCCCATGAGATCTATTAGATCAGGGGTGGGCAAACTTTTTGGCCCAAGGGCCACATCGGGGTTGCAAAACTGTATGGAGGGCCGGTAGGGAAAGCTGTGCCTTCCCAAATAGCCTGGCCCCTGCCCCCTATCTGCCCCTTCCCACTTCCCGCACCCTGACTGCCTCCCTCAGAACCCCCGACCCATCCAACCCCCCTGCTCCCTGTCCCCTGACTGCCCCAACCCCTATCCACACCCCCGCCCCCTGACAGGCCCCCCAGGACTCCACACTTATCTAACCCCCCCCACCGAACCTCTGCCCCATCCAACCCCTCCTCTCCCTGTCCTCTGACTGCCCCCTGGGATCCCCCACCCCTTATCCAACCCCCTGGCCCCAGCCCCCTTACCATGCTGCTCAGAGCAGCATATCTGGCAGCCACGCCACCCGGCCAGAGCCAGACACGCTGCCGCGCTGCCCTGTAGGAGCATGCAGCCCCGCTGCCCAGAGCGCGGCGGCATAGCTGTGGGGGAGGGGGCAGAGTGGGGGAGGGGCCAGGGGCTAGCCTGCCCGGTTGGGAGATCAAGGGCTGGACAGGACGGTCCCCGCGGGCCGTAGTTTGCCCACCTCTGTATTAGACTGTGGAATAACCTCCCCAGGGAAGGGCTAGGAGCCCCATTGCTTGAGCCTCTGAAAGCTAAACATTTTAAATTCTAGAAAGCACTGTAGAGTCAAATCCTGCATTGGCAGAGGGGTGGAGTGGGTGACATAACAGCTCTTTTCCAGCTCCAATTGCTGGGACCCCCATGCCATGCTAGTCAATACGGTACACGGTAGCAACACTTGACTTCTTCTCTGCGTGCAGCAGTCACAGGACCTAGATGCCAGGCTGTGGAAGGGCTTAACCCAGCCATTTAACAGCAGACTCCACAGGTAGCTGCGCAGAGCAGGGAGAGGAAAAAGCGGTGAACAGCTTCAGAATTCCCTTTGCTCTGCCAAGTGTAAGGAGCCATGCAGCCTGCCCCAGTGAGCCGGCGCTTGCTCGGCCCTCACACACAGCAGATGATTTTTATCTCCAGCCTTTCTGAAGTGACATCCTGTCCCCCCCCTTCCCCCCCCCAGCTCGGCAGAGATATTTGTTTGGGCCAACAGGGACTTTTTGTTCTTTGCAATGTAAATGTGAAAAGCCAACCCTGGAGCTGCCTGCACCACATCTCTGTATTGAGTTCTTACTGCAAATCAGGATTAAATCCCCTCGCCCCTCTGCTGAGGGGAATTCAAGCAGCTTGCTGGGAACACATACCAATGAATATGCACTGTAACATGGATTAGTTAATTGCATAATAATTACACTAAAACACCATGTCTTCTTTGGCAGGATTGCATGGTAGCTCTGTTGGAAATACCATGGTAATTTGCTTTGTCTCATGGTAACAGTGTAATAAATACACGTCACCACTGCAACTCATTTCTTTACCATTAAGGAGCCAAATTTACAACCTATACAACCTCACTGAAGTCAAAGGCATTGACAAGGGCAGTGAGCCCGTGCAGACTTGGGTCCTGGTCTTCAGTTGTGTAAAAATAATGCAAAACTCATGGCTGTCTAGGACTTTGGGCTGTCACTTGTAATATACACGAAGACCAGCTAGAGCAGAGAAAGAGAGTGTATGTTGTCTGGCTGCAGAAGCACAGATCTTTATCACTTGATCTGAATGAGAACCTGTCAATGGTTAGCTGTATAGGGTCCATGACACACAGCCAAACTATTCCAATTCCAACCAGGAGAGGGCAGTAGTATACACTCACACTAACCAGTTAACTACAGCACTAAATGAACTTCAGTTTTGTTCATTAGCCAGCACCAGTTATACTGAGAAGACTCATCAGATCTTAAGAATGGACACAAGTCAAAAAAAGTCCTACATAGTATTTTGACAGTTTGTCTTGATTTTGGATTTTTGAAATAAGCTGTTTGTCAGAATTGATTAACTGATTTGTTCCTTTTATAATAAATTATCGCATGTACATTTCTCTTGAATCTTACATTACATCTAGAGAGAGAAACACAAGAGTTTTGCTATGCTTTCCTTGTCCTAGAAGAAAATGATGCTCAGACAGATTTAGAATTGGTGTAAGAGCAGGCATCAGTCAGCCAACATGCTACTGAGAAAGACAGAGGCAACAGCTGTCAAACATCACTTGTAAGGATGAGAACAGATTACCAAAAGCATCAAATACCAGGAGACTGCAAATGAGGACAAGCCAGCTTTTGTGGCGGAAGCACACAAGTCTGGGTGAGATCGTCAAACGCTGTAATATTATCTTCAAGGAGTATCAGATCCAATACAGGGAGAAAGCTAAGACCTTATGGAGCCGATGTTACAGCACTGTTGGAATTAGATGGAGAATGATGGTAATTACAAACCTAGGGAGAGAGTACAGTTGTAAGCAAGGGGCTGAGTGGGGATAACACGAGGAGGGTGCTTTATCTGTAACCCATGCAAAGGCTAGCAGAGAATGAGGACGTATACATTTGTGGCATACCTCACAGCCAACCACGTTAAAACAAATTTGAGTCCAGACCTTCACCTTGACTATCATAGAAGGTAACTACTGCACCATATGTTTCTTTATAACTAGCTTCATGTCACATGATAGTAAGTGGAGTTGTGCAAATAACTGATTATTTTTTTTTGGTTTGTTTGTTCACTGACAATTCTGAAAAGTAAAAAAAATTCTGTAGGGTTGATCCAAAAAAACTATTTTTAAAAAACTTGTTTGACAAATGTAAAAGAGATTTGGTTCAAATGAAACTTTTCATTCGGGTCAAAATGAAGTGTTTCTTATTCAATTTTCATAAAATTGGAGGAAATTTCAAAATGAAAAGTAGTAGTTTTGAATCCAAAAATTGAAACATTTAGTTTAGAAAATGTCAAAACAAAATGTTTTGGCTGTCTCATAGTTTTTAGGGGGATTTTAACATGAACAATTCAGCAAAATCAACTCAATTGCAAGAAATGTTTTGGTGTCACCAAAACTGCATTTTTTTGGCCAAAACATTTCTCCTAGCTTTAATCGTAAAATTCCAGTCCTAGACCTCAAAATAATGATTAATCAGGATTGTGGTAAACTACAGTAGAAGAGGTGACAGACTAGGGTTACATTAGATGGGCCCTGTCACAGGGCTCACTACTCACACTAGGGTGGCACCCCCTTTAGGCAATTCTGGGGATTGGCTCTGCCCAGTTCAGCACCCCCTTTCTTCTCTTCCACCATCCGCAGCTCACCTCCTGCTCACACAGTTGCAGCATAGCTGCTTTGCAACTTGTCCCTCCAACCAGGTCACATTGTGAGTCACATTCTGGAGGGGGGGGGGATAAGGGGAGGGCAGGGTGATGTCCTCCAAAGTCTTTCTGCTCGAGCGGCATCCAGCACTCCTCACACCCACTGCCCTAACCCTGTCACTCCTGCAGTGACTCAGGCAGTCTTCTAGTTCACTGCCCATGCAGTACCTCTCTGCAGTGGTTGGTAGGGGAACCCAGACCCATCCTCTTCTCTGAGTTCCAGCCCAGGATTTTTACCAAGCAGTCAAGGTCTGCAGCTTCCCTGACTTTACTGCTGTCACCCCTGGACTACTTCCTACCTTACTTCCATTCATTCTAGTCAAACCCATCTCTCCTAGGGCCTACTAGGTCTCAGGATTGCTAGCCCTCGTTCCCTCGGGAAGGGAATGACTGCCACTCTCCATGCTGCAGCTGTTGCCAGTCTCTTGGCTTTATGTAAGCCCTGTCTGTTTCCTCCCACATGAATTTCCTTCCAATTAGTGGCCTCCTCCTAGGCTAAATCTCTCCCTTGGATTGGGCCCATCTGGCCTAATTCAGCTTTCTGAGGGCCAATGTGGGGAGTACACTCCATCACAGGCCCATACTGCAAAGTGTGGATCTGGATCCAAACTTCCTCAAAAGGTTGAGGGTGTTTGGATCTGTGAGTTGGTTCAGCCTATTCTAGAAATAAGGGCAAATTGCAAAGTTTAGGTCTAGATCTGAACTTTCCCTAAGTTTGGGGCTAATGGATCCAGGGTTTGGAGTGAGGCATGGCTGCTCTTATAGGATTAATAGCCCTAGACTGCTCTGCACCACTTGAATCTCTCCACACAGGTCTATAAATATCTACACAGGGAACACAAATTTGATAACAGAGAACTTTTCAGTCTAGCAGACAAAGGTATAAGATCCACTGGCTGGAAGTTGAAACTAGACAAATTTAGAGTAGAACAGTGCGGGTAACTAACCATTGGGACAATTTACTAAGTGCCATGCTGGATTCCCTGGAGATTTTTTAAAACAAGATTAAGGAAAAAATCCAAAGATATGGGCTAGTTCAAACAGGAATTAAGGGAAATCCTGTGGCTTGTATAATACAAGGTATCAAACTACATGATCACAATGGTCCCTTTTGGCCTAGCAATCTATGAATCTGATCACAGATGATCTTGTGCAGAGTACAAACATCTCAGTATAATTATTGGTGTGGAGCAGGGGTGGGCCATGAATGCTCACAAAATCGGGGGTTGGGATAAGGGCTCTGGCTGGGGGAGAGGGCTCTGGCGTGCGGCCAGAAATGAGGAGTTCAGGTTGCGGGAGGGGGCTCCAGATTGGGGTTGGGGGCTCTAGAGTAGGGCTGAGGATGAGAGGTTGGGGGTGCAGGAGGGTGCTCTGGGCTGGGACCAAGGGATTCAGGGGTGGGGTAGGGTGTTGGGGCACAGGAGAGGGTCAGGGGTGCAGGCTCTGGGGTGCACTTACCTCAAGCAGCTCCCAGAAGCAGCCACATGTCCCCCCTCCGGCTCCTATGCGGAGGCACAGCCAGGCAGCTCTGCACGCTGCCCCGTCCTCAGGCGCCACTCCCGCAGTTCCCATTGGCTGTGGTTCCCGGCCAATAGGAGCTGCGGGGGTGGCACTTGGGGTGAGGGCAGCATGCGAGCCCCCTGGCTGTCCCTATGCCTAGGAGCTGGAAGGGGGACATGCTGCTGCTTTCGGGAGCCACGCAGAGCAAGGCAAGCCCCCGACCCCTGTCCAAGGCTGGAGTGGGGCAAGCCCCGGAACCCGCTCCCCGGCGGTAGCTTGAGGGCCAGATTAAAACATCTGGAGGGCCGGATGCAGTCCCAGTCCGTAACTTGCCCACCCCTGGTGTGGAGGCATTAAACCCAAACTGACCAGTCAGCACATGATTAGAAGAACATAAAGGTTGCAGAGTGAAGGAGTCAGCAGAAAGAAAGAAAAAAAAAGCAGGAAATGCTACAGTTAAGGTTGCTCACCTAACATTAAATCAGCTCCCTTGTATATATCAGTGCACAAAGGCTTTAATTACATGATCACATATTGCTTTTTTCATGGTAGACCCAAGAGAAGTGGTGAAAAGGGCAGGGAAAGGATATACCCTCCGTTATCAGAGACCATGTCAAGCACTAGTGGGATAAACATCCATTCATTTAAAAATAAAGTTTCTTCTTGGATCTCAGTGCAAGAGTTGATTGGGAGGGAAAGAAAATGGGTGATCAAAGAAGCTGCTGGATAGGGTAGGGGACAAAGGGTTCCTGCCCCATAGGCTCTCTGAGAATTACAGGAAAGAACTGAAAATAAAATTGGATAAGAAGGATAGCAATGAGCTCCAACCTGATTTCACTGGATACGCCCAGGGAGGGAAGTCCATCCTATGAACAATCAATCAGTCTTTCCTTGTAAAAAAATGTGCACTACTTGATCTACCTTTTCCAGGTACACATGATTTAGGAAGTAGCCTAGTGGTTCTCAAGTATATTGTGGTGTAGGGACAAGTAATGGTCAGCACAGCACTTCCTCTCACTTACTGGTTTCCTCTGTCCTACCTCATGCTTTCACTTGGTTAACTAGTTTGTTTTGTCATTAGTCTAACTGAGAAATGCCTTACAGCAGAGCCCTTCTCTATTTATTTTGATCTGTAAAGCACCATGGCACTATGAAAATGATAGAATAGTAACATTTACAATACATGTTCCAGCAGCCAAAGAGTGAATAATATGTAAATGAATCTTCTCTTAAATGCTGAGTCTTTAGAGGTTCCCTCGCCTTTATTTCTGTATCACCTACATGCTATTAATTCAGGTAGGGTCTTTGTTCTCCATTTTTGTTCTGTTCTTTGAAACCCTCTTTTGAAGCATATTGCCCTGAATACCAGCGATCAGCTCCCTGAGACAGTTCTCTTCGGTAGTTTTCAGGCTAGAAACTCTTCACTTCTGAGAGCTCATCAGTGGCCCATATGGAATAAGCTGGTGGTCGTCCATTTCTCAGCAAATAAGTGCTCATCTCATGAAAACCCACCACCGGTGCCAGCACTCACAGGTGGAGCTTTTAGCAGAAACGGCAAAAAACAAATAGCCCTTGGAGCCTGAATTACTTTCTCACCCTAACAGCGGTCCCTCTGGGGCCGTGAATTGAGGCACACTGGTGAGGGTGATACAAGGAGGGTTTCACTGTCATTGACTGTGCTGTATCTGGTCTGAGGACAAATGGAAGGCTTCAATCTCTGGGACTGTGACCCTGGCACCTAATAATAAAATACCATATCCTAATTTTAATGGAAACCTACGTAATAGTATTTTGTAGGTCCAAGCATCTTCATACAAGGCTCTCAAAGCACATTACAAACGTTAATTGTTAACCTCCTTCTACACATGGGTTAAGAACGACACAAAGATGAATTCCAACATTTTCCCATCAGGATGCCCAAAGCTAGGCACCTTGATCCATATACAGGCACTTACCTAATTCTCATGATTTTTCAAATGTGCTGAGCACCCACAATTTCCATTGAAATTAATTAAGATTTTGGGTGCTCAGTACCTCTGAAAAATCAGGCCACATAATAAATATGGATGTAGGTACCTAACAGCGCCATGCTGGAAAAAACAAAGAATCCCATCCTGACACCCTGCCTCAGGTTGCATAGCATCTTATTCCACAAATAGTTCCATGGACTTCACTGGGACCACTCATGAAGTAAGGTGCTATTCAGTGAGACTAAGGAGGTTGATAAATTGTAGAAGGTTCACAGAAGAGCCATGAGAATGATTAAAGATTCAAAAACATGCCTTATAATGATAGGATCAAAGGGCTCAATCTATTTAGCTTAGCAAAGAGAAGGTTAAGGGTGACTTATTACAGCCTATAAGTATCTACATGGGGAACAAACATTTAATAAAGGTCTCTTCAATCTAGTAGAGAGGTATAACATGGCCCAATGGCTGGAAATTGAAGCTGGACAAAATCAGACTGGAAATAAGGCATAAATTTTTGGTAGTGAGGGTAATTAACCATTGGAATAATTTACTTAGGGTTGTGGTGGATTGTCAATCATTGACAATTTTAAAATCAAGATTGGATGTTTGTCTAAAAGATATGGTCCAGGAATTATTTTGGGGAAGGTTTCTGGCCTGTGTTATACAGGAGGTCAAACTAGATAATCACAATGGTCCCTTCTGGACTTGGAATCCAGGAATTACATTTTAACAGAAGGGGCTCTGGCCTTCCACATCTATATTCCTGTCCTAATTAGATCCCAAGTAGAAACAGGTTTGTTGGGTTTAGTTAGTTCCCTATTGAGATTCTCCGCATCAACAAAACGTCCATTTTAGTGGCAAGTCAAGATTAAGCCGTGCATTAGCAGACTTTTGTACAAGAGGAAGCTTGCTCAGCTCTTGCCAATATCATGCGTGGCTACAGTCAGTACTGTTAGCACTTTGCTTCTGTGCACACTAAATTCACCCAAACATTTAGAAGTATTGTCTTTTAATGTTAGTTCAGTTACTTATGTTCAGGTCAAATTTAGTCCAGAATTTAGGTTTTGTAAGCAAACTTTTTCCAAAACCAAAAACCTATAGCAATTTGGAATTTCAAAGTTGTTTCTATTTTTTTTGAAGGGTTCAAAACAGCACAGTTGTGTCTTATTTTTTCAGAAAGGTTCACAATTTTTTTTCAGAAAACAAAACAAAACAAAAAAATCAAAATTTCCTATCTTTTTTCTCCCTTTTGTGTTACTCTGTCCCATGCAATAAAGGATGTCCGAGATGGTTTTCTTCTTTATTGTGTTCCTCTTTCCTTCTGTTTTTCTCTTTTACTATTATATAACTTTTCAAAAATTCCTCAACTTTGGAATAGTTACAAAGTGACAAAAGGAAACTTTGTAACTCTGCTGTTCGGTAACTTTTCCAAAGTTGAGGAATTTTTGAAAAGTTACCGAACAGCAGAGTTACAAAGTTTCCTTTTGTCACTTTGTAACTATTCCAAAGTTGAGGAATTTTTGAAAAGTTATATAATAGTAAAAGAGAAAAACAGAAGGAAAGAGGAACACAATAAAGAAGAAAACCATCTCGGACATCCTTTATTGCATGGGACAGAGTAACACAAAAGGGAGAAAAAAGATAGGAAATTTTGATTTTTTTGTTTTGTTTTGTTTTCTGAAAAAAAATTGTGAACCTTTCTGAAAAAATAAGACACAACTGTGCTGTTTTGAACCCTTCAAAAAAAATAGAAACAACTTTGAAATTCCAAATTGCTATAGGTTTTTGGTTTTGGAAAAAGTTTGCTTACAAAACCTAAATTCTGGACTAAATTTGACCTGAACATAAGTAACTGAACTAACATTANCTGTTCGGTAACTTTTCAAAAATTCCTCAACTTTGGAAAAGTTACCGAACAGCAGAGTTACAAAGTTTCCTTTTGTCACTTTGTAACTATTCCAAAGTTGAGGAATTTTTGAAAAGTTAGAGTGGAAAAAACAGGAAAAGAAAGGGAAAAAAACCCCAAACCTAGACATCATCCATTTTCTTGCAGTCGGTGGCAAAAAAAGGAGTCTAATATGTCAAACAATTTTCTATTTTTGAGAAACAAAAATTTCAATTTGAAACAAATATTTTCATTGGGAATTTCTAGATGAATCAGTCAAAATACTGAAAGTTAGTCCAACTTGATACATGCCTATATATATATATATATATTTTTAAAACAAAATCTTTTTACAATCAACTGTTGACCAGCTCGAATTGCAGCACTATGCTAGTGCATTCAAACCAGAGAGTGAAAGTGACTGGTCTATGGTCATTTTTCAAACTAAGAGAAATGCAAAATGTAAACATAAAGCACAACTAATGAGAAGTAAAATGAGATTTAAAAAAAAAATGTTTTTTCCATTTTCATAATATAAAGTATTATTAACCACTGTAGGCAAAAGAAATTGAATGCGTTTTTAACCAGAGAGTGTCCCTATCAATTATTTATGTAGCCCACTCAATAGCTCTGGCCCGTTTGACTGCAGATTGAGTAGAAATCTCTGTCAAGAACACTGGCCATTCAGTCACAGTTGGAGTGGTCTTCACCTAAAACTGCTTGACATGCTTTGAAGTCAACAAAGTAAACTTGTCCATCCTTTGCCCTGCTGGTGGCTTTCCAAATATCCCGTAATGTGCTGCTTCATGGCACGAGGAAGTTCAGAAAACCTGTTTTAGTTCCCCCTTCTTAAAAAAAAAAAAAACTAAAAAAAAAAAAAAACTACTTACAAGAATTCCCTTCCTACACGTTTTTTTGGTACAAAAATACTGGTACTATGGTACAAAAATACTGTATCCCTGTGTGCCTTGTTCATAAACAATTGGAAATGGAATTACGCTGCAAACAGACCTGCGGAGCCCTCATTTCAGGAAGATCTGCTTTTTGGTTCCCTTGAACTGATGGGAAAAGAACCATCGTCAGGGCCTGATCCTAAGGCTATGCCTCTGGCGCTGTGTAGTAGAGTCCGTACACTGTGCGCTACCCTTAGCCCAGGTATAAATAGCAGTACAGAGGGTCTGACACTACTTAGGAGAATAAAGAAACACCTGAACCCGGTGGGTATGTCCTCTACATGCCCAAGCAGTGCTATTTTTAGTAATGTAGTGTCCCACTGTCTCCATCCTGATGGAGAGAAACGTTCAAGGAGCGGGGAAAGGCTCTGGCAGTAGGGAGCTGCCAGAGCCTTTCCCTGTTGCCTCCCTAGTGCCTGAGCCTTTCATTGCTACATGTAGCTACTCACTGCAGCATGGACGCAGCCTGATGGTCACTGTGGCATGTAGCTATGCATACCCTATACGCTGCCACCAGTGTAGACAAGGCCTCAGTTACACTTCTGTCCCTTTACACCACTCTGGCAGTGTAAAGGCGTCTTCAAGTAGGCATAAAATAGGGTTACCATACGTCCTCTTTTTCCCAGACATGTCCGGCTTTTCGGCAGTCAAACCCCCGTCCGGGGGGAATTGCCAAAAAGCCGAACATGTCTGGGAAAATGGCAGCTCTGCTCCTCCCCTGACTCTTTGGCTCTGTTTAAGAGCCAACCTGCCCGAGCGCTATGGGCTTCAGGCAGCCCCCTTGCCTCCGGATTTCAGCCGCCGGCCGGGCACTTCCCCTCCCGGGCTCCGGCGGCGCAGGGTCCGGAGGCACGGGGGCTGCCCGAAGCCGGTAGCGCTCGGGCAGCTTGGCTCTTAAACAGAGCCGAAGAGTCAGGGGAGGAGCAGAGCCTCCGGCCGCGGCGGTTCTGCTCCTCCCCGACTCTTCGGCTCTGTTTAAGAGCCAGGCTGCCCGAGCGCTACCAGCTTCGGGCAGCCCCCGTGCCTCCGGACCCTGCGCCGCCGGAGCCCGGGAGGGGAAGTGCCCGGCTGGGGGCGCAGGGCCCGGAGGCACAGGAGCTGCCCAAANGACTCTTCGGCTCTGTTTAAGAGCCAGGCTGCCCGAGCGCTACCAGCTTCGGGCAGCCCCCGTGCCTCCGGACCCTGCGCCGCCGGAGCCCGGGAGGGGAAGTGCCCGGCTGGGGGCGCAGGGCCCGGAGGCACAGGAGCTGCCCAAAGCCCAAGCGCTACCGGCTTCATGGTTTGCTGGACAGCCTCCAGACCCTGCGCCCCTGCCTGGGTGCTTCCCCTCCCGGGCTCCAGCTGCGCTGGGGAAGCACCGGCCGGTAGCACAGGGTCTGGGGGCTGCCCGGCAAACCGTGAAGCCGGTAGCGCTCGGGCAGCCCTTTCCGCGTGGCTGGGAATGGGAGGGAGCGGAGTTAGGGCGGGGAAAGGGTGGGGCTAGGGGTGGGGAAATGGGCGGGGCCAGGGCCCGTGGAGGGTCCTTTTTTTTTTTATTTATTAGATATGGTAACCCTAGCATAAAAGTTATGCTTACACACAGTTAAA
Source organism: Trachemys scripta elegans (assembly GCF_013100865.1). NCBI lineage: Eukaryota > Metazoa > Chordata > Testudines > Emydidae > Trachemys > Trachemys scripta. The sequence goes on from NC_048301.1 coordinate 29,946,053, forward strand.
GCCCCTTTAGGCTGCCAGTGTTGAAATGCCTTAATGTAACAGAATCAGGCACTCAGTTTCCAGCTGATAAAGGGCCCCATTCTGCTATCCTTACTCCTGCTGAGTAGTTCCCCTGAAATGAGAGACTACTCAGAGTGAAGTACTGTACTGCTTAACTGAGGAGTGGCCAACTGGGCCCTACATTTGCTCTCTAATGAGTAAGAATAGTTATGTACAGCTCACAAGATAGACATTCCAGTCCAGTGAATCTTCTACAGAGTTTACATGACTCCATTCCAGTGAAACTTAAAATACATTTCACATTTTAAGAACCGAGGACCTGATTCTACGTAGGTATGGTACATCTACACTACAGGGGGGAGTCGATTTAAGATACGCAAATTCAGCTACGTGAATAGCGTAGCTGAATTCGACGTATCGCAGTCGACTTACCCCGCTGTGAGGACGGCGGCAAAATCGACTTCTGCGGCTTTCTGTCGATGGCGCTTACTCCTACCTCCGCTGGTGGAGTAAGAGTGTCGATTCGGGGATCGATTGTCGCGTCCCAATGGGACGCGATAAATCGATCCCCGAGAGGTCGATTTCTACCCGCCGATTCAGGCGGGTAGTGTAGACCTAGCCTAGTTCTACGTAGATATGTTGACTTAAATCCAGAGTAATTTAGGGCTTGTCTACACAGGAAAACTTGAATAGTTATTCCAGTATAATTATACCAGTATAGTTAAACCAACACATTTGTATCCATATACCTGCCTGCGTGCACATCCTTATCCCAGTTTAAGAGTGTTTTTCAGTTTAGCTTAAACCCTTTGCAAAACAACATAAGCTAAGTCCACCCCCCCAAAAAAAAACTACCCCAACCACTTATACCCTTATAAATAGGGTGTAAATTTACAGCACAATAGTTATACCAGTGTAACTCCCTGTGTGGGTTCTCTTATTCTAGTGTAAGAATTGTGTTTCAAATTCACACTGTACCTTACCCTGGTGTAACTGCCTTTGTAGACAAGCCCTTAGTTGATTTCAGTGGAGATGCTCTGTACTGATGCTGTTGTAACAGAAAGTAAAATTTGGCCATATGTATTGTAAGAGCCAGATGGAGTTGTATGCAAGCAGGAAATCACCTGTGGCTGCTTAAAGTCCAAGAGTTTAACACCTCTACCACCACACAGAGGAAGGGGATGTCACACAGTTATACCCATGCATCGCTAAACCATAGCTTACTTATAGTTGGGACCCTTGTACTTGGCAGACTGAGGCATACATGTCACACCTCAGGAACCTGTAACTGTAGGGTTTTTTTGCCAGACCAATGTTAACAATCACTGGGGGACACTACTGAAACAAGGTTGATTTGAAGAATCTTTATTAACTCACCACATTTTTTGCAACGGTTCCCAATTAGAAGAAAAATACTCCGCACCTATCCAGCCCTTCTTCATTTTCAAAGTACGCTACAAAAAGTTACCTTAGCATTTCAAAGAACTGCACGAAAGTGAATGTTAGTGACACTGGTGGTTTCACATGAAAAATGATCAGCAGTTAATTAAACACATACTAAATATGCTTCTGAACACATGGATAGAGCATGAGGCAATTAGTAAAGCAACTAGCCCAAGAGAGATCAGAACTCCACTGAGGATCCCATCACTATGCCTTCATTAAATGTGAAGGAAGAGAAGTCCATGTCCCTCTGTCTAGGTTTTTTTAGCCTCACAAACTACACAATGCATCCCACGAGTTAATGATTAGGAGCAAACTGAAGCTCACTGCCAGACCCCGTGCAGTTCAAATTGCAGCCACCCTAAATAATACATTTAGTTTCTGGACAAGAAGAAAAGTGGCTCAAATCGAAGCTATTTCAGAGCTGAGTAAGCAAGAGAGCTCAGCATGTTGAGTGGTTTTTGTTTTTTTCTTGAGCATCTTGAGTGACAGATTCCTTGGAGATGACTTAAAAAAAAAAACCCCATACACACACACACACATTTTTGGCAGCTAGAATGAAATGCTGGGCCAGCTCACAGGCTGCAACTTAGCCAAATGTGCCTATGTCACTAGGGACGCTGTCTGCAGAGGAGATTGATAGAGATTTGCAAAACAATATTGCAGGTAGCCAGCAAAGCTGGGAGGCTGCCAGCCTTTTGGGGTTTGCTCTTGCTTGGTTAAGTTTCCCCAAGCAGCTCTTTGCTTAACCTGATTCACAGATAACCTAATTCTCAGATAGCTGCATTGCTGCAACTGCCTCATGCTTTATGAAATACAGTTTACTGTATTAAAAAAATATATACGTGCAGCATTTGGAGAGCCAGCTATTTGCTCTTCAGAGCAGGTGTACCCCAGGATATAGGGCACAGTGCCTCTCTGGCTGCAGGTGTTGCTGTAGCACTGATTTGGAGAGCAGTCTCCCAGCTGTAAGTCTGAGTGAGGTGGCTCCCCCGATGTGATCACAGTCCAAAAGAAAGGAAAAGGCAAACAAATGAATCCTGCAGTCCACAAGACGGCCTGGGCTGTGCCAGACCAAAGGTAAATAGTCTCGAAAGGGGGCTGAGTCCCCTACCCCCTGAGAAGCCCAGGCTCAGTACCCTGGGCACTAATGAAAAGGAAAGCAAAAATGGTCCCACGACCTCTCTGGAGAGTCCAGCTGGCAGAGGCTCGGCCCCATCTCTATAAGGCACAGCCCTCTGGGTTCTAGCTCTGCTTCTATTTAAGTGCTACCCCCTACTGGCCTTGGATCCTCCCTTTTAAGGAGCCACCCCTCTCTAGGTGCCACAGGCCTCACAGGTGTGCTGGGTTGGGGCTGGTTGTGTGCAGAGGAGCTTTTTAACTCCTCCCTGACCAGGGTGGGCACCTGCCCCACCACATACCCCACTATCTAAGCTGGATCTTGGGCTCCCCCCCCACCAGCTAGAGTCATAGACTTTAAGGTCAGAAGGGATCATTATGATTGTCTAGTCTGATCTCCTGCACAACGCAGGCCACAGAATCTCAGAATCATCCACGCACTCCTGTAATAAACCCCTAACCTATGTCTGAGCTATTGCAGTCCTCAAATCATGGTTTAAAGACTTCAGGGTGCAGAGACTGGATTCCCCCACTTCCCATGAAAAGAAGTCCACATTGCTGTGTTTTGCTCCAGCATGATGTTCTATCCTAACATTATAGGATTGGAGAGCTAAGTACCACTGCATAGCATGGGTGTGTGTCTCTTTCTTTTTTTGAGCTGCTGGAGGGAGATGTGGCCCCTAATGAAGGAAAAGGGGTTACCAAGTAAATGATGTCTAAGAGACTCATGGCCCATTTGATGGCTAGTGCCTCTTTTTCAATCACAGAGTAGGCCTTCTCCCTGGGGAACAGCTTCCTACTCAGGTTCAGGACTGGGTGCTCCTCACCATTCACCTCCTGTGACAGTACAGCACCAAGGCCTACATCTGAGGCATCTGTCTGTAAAATGAACTCTTTTGAGAAATCCAGATTGAACAGGATTGGCTCCTGGTACAACCAGTTTTTCACAGTGTTGGAGGCCTTTTCACAGTTGTTGTTCCAGTGGATCTTCTTTGGACTCCCACCTTTTATTAGGTCTGTTGGAGGGGCCGCGATACTAGTGAAACCAGAGAGAAATTGCCTGTAATAGCCAGCTAGCCCAAGGAAGTGTCTTACCTGTTTCTTTGTTCGAGCAATGGGACATACTGCCAATGCCAGCACTTTGCTATCGAGCAGCCTAAATGGACCGCTTCCTGCATATAACCCAGATAAGTAACTTCTTCATTTGCTAGTTTGCATTTGGCCAGATTGGCTGTGAGACCCACTTCAGCCAAGGACTGGAGAAAGACTCTAGGTGGTTGCTGTACATAACGATATCATCCAAATATGTAGCAGCATATTGCTGATGAGGCCTTGTCCACGAAACGTTGAAATATTCCAGATTCTCTGTGTAAGCTGAAGGGCATTGTCTGGAAGTGGAAGGGTGTTGAGAAGGTTGTTTTTTCTTGCAATGTGTTTTACAAGGGGATGTGCCAATACCATGGCAGGCCCTACCTGTTCCAAAAGCTCATCTACTTGTGGCATCGGGTATCCATCAAAAGTCAAAATCACATTAACTTTTCAGAAGTCTATGCATCGGATTTTGGGACAAGCATGATGGGACTTGGCCAGTCACTTTGGAGCTCCTCGACTACCCTCGATCCAGTGTAGCCTGCATCTACTCCCAAACAGTTTCCCACATCTTCTGTGATAAGTGCGAGGGGGGTCTCTCTATATCACTAACCGAGGACTGTCTCGCTGTGGCAGTGTATCAGCTGGGCCTGGCCTGGTGCAGAGGAAACGACATTGGAGAAGGCCTCAACAAGGGGTAAAACCTGAGCTCTTTGCTCAGACAGGAGTTCGGCACCCATCTGCACCTGTGCTGGCCTTGGGGAAATGGGTACTTGGAGCCCTGGCTCTGGCAGGTAAAGAGCTATTAACATCCCCACTCTGATTTTCCAATGCTTAAGCAGGTTCCCATGTTAAAGCCTAGGTTCTTTCTGCCTCCCAGGCAGGTGGATCTTGTAGTCCATGAGGCCAACCTGACAAACCCATTCAAAAGGTCCTTGACATCTGGCTAGCAACTCAGGTTCTGTGCTGGGAAGCAATCATAGTGTCCCCGGTTTGGAAGGGCTGTAGACATTCACCTGGCTGTATGTTTATTCTTGTGCCTGCTGGGCTCTCAACAGATTTTCAAGAGCAAAAGCTCCTGGCTTCTTGCGGCGCTCCCTGGGTTAGATAACATCCTGGGCCATGTTGGATACCTTGGGTCCTGCTCTTGCAGCCCTCCCATAGTGGGGCTAATATTCCTTGAGGCTGTCTCCCAAATAATAGTTCAAAGGGGGATAATCCAATGGAAGCTTGTGCTGTCTCCTTTATAGTAAACAAAAGAGGAGGGAGTAACTGGTCCCAATGCTTGGGACAAGAAGCCCCAATTTGTTTTTTTAACATCTCCTTCATGGTTTTGTTGAATCTCTCAACTAACTGTCCAGCTGGAATGACAGATGGAGATTTTTAGTGACTTGATTTTCAATAGGGAGCATAGCTCCTGCATCACCTGGGATCAGTGGTGAGCTTGAGCCGGTTCGCACTGGTTCGCAAGAACCGGTTGTTAAATTTAGAAGCCGGTGTAGAACCGGTTGTTAAAGGGGCCGGCAGGTGGGCAAACTCCTGTCTGCGGGCCACATCCGGCCTGCGGGACCATCCTGTCCAGCCCGTCTGAGCTCCCAGCTGGGGAGGCTCCCCCGGCCCCTCTCCCGCTCCCCACCCCCTCGCAGAGCCCCAGTGCGCCGCGCCGCCGGCGTCAGCGCTCTGGGCAGTTCTTCAGCTCCCGCCGCTTTGAGCAGCATGGTAAGGGGGCCGGGGCTGGGAGGAGGGGTTGGATAAGGGGCAGAGAGCAGTTGGAGGGGGCGGAGGTTCTGGGGGGGCGGTCAGGAGATGAGGAATGGGGGGGGTTGGATAGGCATGGGAATTCCGGGGGTCTGTTGGGGTGGTGTTGGATGGGGTCGGGTCAGTCAGGGGACAGGGAGTGAGGTGAGTTGGGTAGGGGGTGCGGTCCTGGGGGGCAGTTAGGGTGGGGGGTCTCGGGAGGGGATGGTCAGGGGACAAGGAGCAGGGGGGTTGATGGGTTGCGGGTTCTGAGCAGGGCAGTCGGGGGCAGGAAGTGGGTTGGGGTCGGATGGTGGGGGAGGGAGATAGGCACATGGGGCTTGTACTGACCTCATGGTTCCCTAGTGGGTCTTTGGCAGCACTTTGGCAGTGGGGGGGGTCTTCACTTGCTCTAGGTGAAGGACCCGCTGCCGAAATGCCGCCGAAAACCCGGAGCGAGTGAAGGCCCCCCCTGCCACCGAAGTGCCGCTGAGGACCTGTTAGGGAACCGGTTATTAGGATTTTGGGAGCTCATCACTGCCTGGGATGTAAAGTTGGTTCTCTGTCCCACCAGTATTTCTCAGGGGATCCCTAATGGAGATAACAGTTCCACAAGTTCTGGGGTGACTGCTTCATTTTGTAGAGTGGAGTGGGATGGCCTCTGGGTACCGTGTGGCATAGCCTACAATCACAAGACTGTACTGGTATCCCACCTCACTTTTCTCCAGGGGATCCACCATATCCATCCCAATTGGTTCTAAGGGAGTTTCAATTTGGGGAAGTGGCATTGAGGGAGCCTTGGGGTGGTTAATTGGCACTCAGGACAAGAGGTAAATTATTCTTCTGACCTCCAAAGGGAAGCCCAGCGAGTCAGAGTGAGCCAACACTTGGGACAAGCTGTTCTCCCAGTCTAAGGGATGTCAAGTGTTAGCGGGTATATCCAGGGTACCAGTGATTGATGCAGTATAGGCATTCTCCCAGGAGTATAAGGTGGGGCACGGTCTCATGTGTTGGGGTTGTATCACCTCATCATTCCCAGCAGCAATTTAATCGTAGGCCCAGCTCACCTTTTGTTTGCGGACAAAATCTGTCATGAGTCAGAGCTTCTAAACCTGGCAATGGCAATTCCCAAGTGACCAATCCCATCTGTGACCTGGATGGTCACCTGGGGACCTCAAACTTGCCTCAAAGGGGTTCCCAAGTTCTCTTAACCTGGCTAGTCCTCCAGTCTCAGACCTGCCCCAAGCACTGGGACTGGGTCAGCGGGCCCGGTCTCCAGTTTTCCTACTCACAGATAATCTCCCGAAAGTAACGCCCCTTCTGACCAATAATAAACAAGATAGCCAATATGGAAGACAGAGCTACCATTAAATGTAGTCATCTCCTATGATGGGCCTTCACATCCCCATGAGTGCACTGGAGGAAAATTGTCTCACCTAGAGTTCCTTCTGCCTGACCAAGGGAGTCTGCACCAAGGTCTGACTCCATCCAACAGACCTAGTGCTTTCACCCCATTGGTTCATATGGGGATTGTTATTTTGAGGAGTCCTTTCTTCCGTGCTTTGCTCTCTCTTCACACTTTGGCGTATTTGCAATTCATAAGGGAGTATTCTCTTCAGATGTGTCCTGGTTGCCCACACGAGAAACAGGTCACCATGTTATGGTCTGGGCCCATTCTCTCATCTAAGGATGGGATTGCCTGTTGGAGGGGTCGGCCTCTAAGTCCGTATCACCCCCTCTTGGTAGCAGGGCTGGGGGCCAACCACTCTGGTTAGGTTTCATCTGGGCCCTTCCCAGCCTGTTGCTGTGACTTGCCCAGAGCCGCGATGGTTATCCTAATTGCCAGGAGGCTGAAGATGAGGGTACTTGTCCCTGACCAGCAGAGGGTGTTCTCCCCTGACTGGATTTCACATCAGGCCAGGTCAGTGTCTTAAGTCCAGGTTTTCCGCTTCCCGCTGTGCTTTGCCCAGACACAAATACATTCTGTTTTTAGCAAAGATGCCAAAAGACCGGGAAAGACACATTGATATACATCTAAACAAGCTACATTCCCTAGTACTGCCTGGCTTGCATGAGGGTCTTTAATAGAAAGCCCATTTAGGAAAATGTGACTAGCACAATCAGCTATGCAGCGCTCACATCTGCTGTTCTCTTCTTCTTTTCATTCACAGAAAGATCTGACTTACACTATTTTTGGTACTGACCAAAGCAGAGCAAATCCCTTTAAGTGCTACCTTCACCATGTGGAATCTTTAAGGAAACGCCAACTCCCTCTATCCCCAACTCAGAGTTCATATTGATTTAAAGACTGAGTGTCTGGGGTGAGTTGGAATTGTTTAGGTAACTCAGAAAGGTAGCAGATGGACAGAAAAAAATGTACTAATGGCTACAACAGTAACCACATCTGGTGAAGCTTGAAGCTTTGCTACATTTCCAGAGCTTAGACCGTGCAGTTTGCTTGACCACAGCTGCTTGCATTGCTGTTTTGTGACAAAAAAATAAAACCCACATTTTTACTTCACAGTGGAAAACACCAGATTAAAGGGCGTTCTCTTTATAAAGTGAGCACACTACATACTGGGCCTGATTCTAACCTCACCTCTACCCATGTAACTCCCCTGACTTCAGCAGAGTTACTCTGGATTTGAACTGGTGCAAGGCTCCAATTCAGTGAGGCAGTTATAAATGGGCAGGTGCATAACTGTTCTGCTGAATCAGGGTCTAAGTGAGGGAAGGATCCGGCCCATTGGTTTCAAGTGTTCTCAGTTTTTTTTATGTAGCATCCGTGCTGCCCAGCACAATGCTGTGAGGGGAGAAAGGCGGGAAATTAGGCTCTATGCAGAAATTAGAGGATAGCAGTAAGTGCCTTCCTTAGCAACTCAGGTATGGCTACGCTGCACTAAAACACCTCGGCTGGCCCATGTCAGCTGACTCAGGCTCATGGGGCTCTGGCTTTGAGGCTATAAAATTGCAGTGTAGACATCTGAACTCAGGAGCCAGACTGAGCATCTATACTGCAATTTTATAGCCCCACAGTTTGAGCACGTCAGCTGATACAAATAATAGAATATTGGGGTTGGAAGGGACTGCAGGAGGTCACCTAGTCTAACCTCCTGCTCAAAGCAGGACCAATCCCCAAACAGATTTTTGCCCTAGATGGCCCCCTTAAGGATTGAATTTTTAACCCTGGGTTTAGGAGGCCAATGCTCAAACCACTGAGCTAGCCCTCCCTCAAACTTGGCATGTGCTACAGCATTGTTGGCTGTCTCTCTCACTGGCCAGTAGATTTCCCAACCACCTTTGCATGGTCTGTGTGTCACTGAGTACTACTGGGTGGTTTAACAGTGCAAAAGTTGAGCTTAAACTACCTACCCTCCCTCCTGCAGTTTCAACCATGAAAGTTGCAACTTGGCACAGCTGTCATAGGAAGATGCAATTGACGGTGTATGCATTTAGGGTCGGGATGGAGTTTGATGGACAAAATCTTGATTCCCCTGTCTAAAAAATAAATGCCACATGGTTTTGCCCCTATGTCTTTAATCAAACTTTCTTCTCTTCAGACTTGCACAGCATGCTATGTAACACTTGGTTGTTGCTCTCCACCCCAGAGGTGGCTGCATGTAAACCGTGCTGTGTTCTATGTTCATGGTGTGCTTTGGGATCCTGCAGGATGGAAAGTGCTCTATAAATGCACATCATTATTCTTACAGAATTAGGCCCTTAATCTATTTTTCTCTACAGCCACCTCTGTTTTAAAAGTCTATTAACTCAAAGACCTCTTACTTCTTTTGTCTTTATTTCAGGGTCTATAAAATTACTTCACTAGTTTATAAAAACCACAGTTTCCTAACACTTCATGAAAAGTTAGGTAGTGAAAGCAGCTTCCTGTTCAGAGTCAGTGTATTACTGTTTTTGCTGAAATTTCAGCTCTGAGAGGGGCTAAATCTGTACTTTAGTCTACTACTGCACATCCCCTCACTCTCTGTCCATCCCTTCATCATTCATACAGGTGCTCAAAGCTCTGGGAAACTGAAGACACTTTGATCCTCCTTGCTCGGGAGCTAGACTCCTGATCCAGGCCTGCAGAATTCACAAGAACAGAATGTCCATACTGGGTCTGACCCATGGGCCATCTAGCCCAACATCCTGTCTTCCGATAATGGCCGGTGCCAGATGCTTCAGAGGGAATGAACAGAACAGGGAATTACTGAGTGATCCATCGCCTGTCATCCAGTCCTAGGCCTGGTCTATACTACCTGCCTGAATCGGCGGGTAGAAGTCGACCTCTCGGGGATCGATTTATCGCGTCCCATCGGGACGCGACAATCGATCCCCGAATCGGCGCTCTAACTCCACCAGCGGAGGTGGTAGTAAGCGCCGCCGACAAAAAGCGGCAGAAGTCGATTTTGCCGCCGTCCTCACAACGGGGTAAGTCGGCTGTAATACGTCGAATTCAGCTACGCTATTCACGTAGCTGAATTTGCGTATCTTAAATCGACTCCCCGCTGTAGTGTAGATGTACCCCTAGCTTCTGGCAAAGTGCACTGAAGTCAATGGGAGTCATTCCACTAACTTTCATGGGCTTTCTGCCATGCCCTATAAGTTCCAGTAGCACAGCTGCTTCCTCATCAGCACTCTAAGGGGGTTAGTACGCTTTGGTTTGGCAAATCCAACATATTAAGTCCCCCAATTACCAACTGTGCCTCAAATTTTAAGAGAGACATGTTCTCATATGTCCAGCTGCGTTAAAAGGCAATCTGGACATCAGCAGCTGAACGTCTTTTACATGTTAAAATACATAATAAAGGAAGCTCAAATCCCTTTCAAACCAAATATATTGGCCAAAAACTACCCAGGAAGGAAAAAACTGCTTGCTGTCCAAAACACCCCTCCAGCTTGCAGGAAAGAAATTGAGAAAACAAATGGAGGTGTCTTGATCTCACCACCTTTACATTAAACCTCCTTGTGAAGGGGTGTCTACACGCCACAAGGCCTGAATGGACATCAGACCGGTCAAGGGCTATTCCCCAGCTGTGGTCACAAGGAGGCGCCACAGCAGTGAGTAGTGAGCCCCCTGTCAAATTGGTGGGAAATGGAGGCTGATGATCCTCCAATACAAGTGGAGTGGGAGAGGCCGTAGTAGAGAAGAAGCGAAGGGACAATGGAGCTACTGTGTGCAGAGGCCTTCTTTGCTGAAGGCAAGTGTGCCCTCCCCAGGTGGACCCCAGAGTTACTGCTCTCGCTGAAGGGGGCCAATAAACAGCAGAGCGGGATCCAGACCCTACTCAGCAGGTCATGGAAAAGCAGCAGAGACAATGGGAGGAACAGGTGTACTTACAGGGTTAGTTGGTGAAGTTGGCAGAGGAGCAGGAATATTTATTCAGGATCCTGCAGGACATGAGCAGGGGCCATAGGGATCAGGGGTGGAAAGGAAGTTCTAGGCCAGGAGGCCAGAAGTTCAGCAAAGGCAATGTTACGTCTTAGAAGAGAGTGCCCCTTCCAGTAGAGAGATAAGAAGTCCTACCCTAAAGGAGGGAATGCAGGAAAATCCAGGGCATACAACCTGTTGAGATAGCAGGAGTGTGTGCGTGTGTGCGTGAAGGCCAGCATCTGTTTTTCCTGTGGGGAGCGAGGACATGTGTAGGGGCATTGCCATTACAAACAACAGAACTGTAGCCCAGGGAAGGGCGGGGTCCCAACTAAGAGCCAGAAGAAAGGCTTGCATGGGCACGACTGCAGTAGAGAAAGGGGTCGTGAAGATAGAGGGGGAGAAGAAATTGAAAGACAGAGTCCCTTACAGATAAAGTTAAAGAATACAGGGACAAAGTTGGAGGGTAACCAAAATACAGTGGGAACTCAGACCCTTAGAGAAAGGGTGTGGGGAGAGTCTGCAGAGCAAGGGCAAAAGCTACCAAAGAAGTTAATACCTGTAGAACAAGCCTTGGAAATGGCATCACAAGAGTTAGAATTCCAGATAGAAAAGTTTCAGGATACCATGGAGGAGAAGAGTGGACTGCTTCTCATGGTGGGTGACCTGAAGCAGGAGCGAGATGACCTAGGGGCCAGCTTTGGCAACTCCAGGGGAGAAGGCATCCTTACCCCCGAAGGTATGTCATGGGGTGTCTACCCCACACAAGACCCAAGTGGCCATCAGGCTGCTTGAGAGCTATTTCCCCAGACATGGCCACCAGGAGGCGCCACAGCAGTGGGGAATGAACACCTGACGCTCCTGCAGAAGTGAATTCCTGGGTGTTCTAAAATAGAGATTGAATTGCAGGGTTAACAGAATCTCCAATATGGGTCTTGCTGATTAACTAGTGTATACGACATCCGAGACTCTAATGGAAGGAATTGCTGCACGAAGGAGACTCTGCTTGTTCAAGGTATCATTTTAAACAACAATATTGCTTAGCAATTCTCATCTTCTAAGCGCTTTCTGAACTTGAATGAACCCTCACAATGCTCTTTGGATGTAGGTTCCCCATTTTTATTTACATTTGGGACATTTGGGCTAAGATCAAACAACACCTAAATAAGGGGAACTGATTTTCAGAGGTATTTACTGTTGCTGAAAATCACCCCACTTATGTAGGGGTCTATTATTTATTTGTATTGCAGTACCATGAAAAGCTCTCCAATGTGCAGCATAAACACAGGAAGACAAGGCCCCTTCCCCTTAAACCTGGGTGCCACAAAGTGGCAAGAATCTGGCCACACCTGCTCTAAAGAGAAATCTCTCCGCAGGTATAAAGCTGGTGGAGACATCTCCTATGTCAACCGTCCCCCGGTCAGCCCCCAGTAAGGGGGGGGGGGAAAGGAGGAGGTGGATGGCACGCTGCAAAGTCTCATCTGGAATGTGGTCCTGTAGGGCATTTTGTCAGCTATGGTAAGTTAAATTAGTGCCCAGGGGCAGAGGCCAGAGGTTCTGTGGTTTCACACTCAGGGAGGAGAAACTGGCTCGCTCTAGTTCCTGCTCCTCCCTGCACCAAGAAGATCTTGGTCCAGGAGAGAATCTGGCTCTAACCATGGAATTAACTGTGGGTACCTAACTTTAGTTACTCAAGTTTGAAAATGTTGGCTTAAATGACTTCTCCAATAACAGATAGGGAGTTAGTGTTAGCATTAGGATTAGAATTGATGAATTCCTGGTTCTCAGACCAATGCTCAGACCATACCCCTCTCCCTTAAACCTCTATTGAAGTACCTGTTTCATTTTTTTTAACATCTCTCTGGATTGATTGCTTCCAATAACCCTTAAGCTCACTCCTTTATATGCATATATTGTCTTTTTCCATTGTCTGTGTTCTTGGTTTTGGTCCATGCACATTCAAAGTGCAAATCTATGGGTACGTCTACACTTACCGGAGGGTCCGGCGGCAGGCAATCGATGTTCTGGGATCGATTTATCGCGTCTGGTTTAGACGCGATAAATCAATCCTGGATCGATCCCGGAAGTGCTCGCCGTCGACGGCGGTACTCCAGCTCGGCGAGAGGAGTACGCGGCATCGACGGGGGAGCCTCCCTGCCGCGTCTGGACCTGCGGTAAGTTCAGACTAAGGTACTTTGAATTCAGCTACGTTATTAACGTAGCTGAATTTGCGTACCTTAGTCCGAAGTGGGGGGTTAGTGGGGACCAGGCCTATGTCTTTGCATTGGTTCCTTTAGCATCTTAAAAACTTCAAGCACATTGAATCTTAACTGTATTTTCTCAATGGATTGACCTCCAGTGTCCTAATTATTCCTGTCTCAGTCCTTTCTCTGGACCTGTACTACTCCTTCAATGTCCTTTTTTATGGTGCCCCACATTGGGTACAGCATACTAACTCTGATCTAAACATCCCTTAAAAATAGTAGAATCATTACTGCTGACTTGAGACAATTTCTTTTTTGACTGCAACTCTACCTTGCACTAGGGATTTCACAGAAATGACTCCTAATTGTCCAAGGTATCTCAGAGGGTACTTGCTAAATATATATTTTCTCCTAAATCTCATGATAACATTTTATATTTCCACAGTACTAGTCATCCATCAAGGCTCACAAAGTGCTACACAAACAGACACACACACCTCAGTTGATATCTACATGATAAATTGTGGAATCATGATAAACTATATATATCATGCACTTTTGATGACCTCACTTACATTCTCCCCACTGATCCATCTGCACCAGGACTTAGTTTAACATTCCAAATCCCAGAGCAGGTTCAAAGAGCTGCCTTTTCTTTTTAACTAGCCTGCCAGAGAAATAGTTCCTTCTGTCCCCCACATCCAGAATTCCTCCTCTCTCCACTTCCAAAATTACATTGGTCCAAAGTAGGGCTGTCAAATGATTAAATAAAAATCACAATTAATTGTGAGATTAAAATATAGTCATGATTAATTGCTGTTTTAATTGCACTATTAAACAATAGCAGAATACCAATTATTATTTGTATTATTTATTATAAATTTATTATAAATATGTTGGATGTTTTTCTACAATTTTCAAATATATTGATTTCAATTTCAGCACAGAATACAAAGTATACAGTGCTGACTTATTTTTTATTACAAATGTTTGCACTGTAAAAAAAAATTTTTTTCAATTCACCTCATACAAGTACATTAGTGCAATCTCTTTATCGTGAAAGTGCAATTTAAAAATGTAGAATGTTTTTTAAACATAACTGCACTCAAAAACAAAACAATATCAACTTTAGCACCTACAAGTCCACTCAGTCCTACTTCTTGTTCAGCCAACTGCTAAGATAAACAAGTTTGTTTACATTTACAGGAGATAATGCTGCTCGCTTCTTATTTACCAGGTTACCTGAAAGTGAGAACAGGTGGGTTCTGCTTGGTAATGATCCAAATCAGTGCAGACTGACACACCTTCATTTTTATCATCTGAGTTAGATGCCACCAACAGAAGGCTGATTTTCTTTTTTTGGTGCTTGGGGTTCTGTAGTTTCTGCACTGGAGTGTTGCTCTTTTAATACTTCTGACAGCATGTTCCACACCTTGTCCCTCTTAGATTTTGGAAGACACTTCAGATTTGTAAAAGCACTTGGGTCAAGTGCTGTAGTTATCTTTAGAAATCTTATATTGGTACCTTCTTTGCGTTTTGTCAAATCTGCCGTGAAAGTGTTCTTAAATCGAACAACATATGCTGGGTTGTCATCCAAGACTGCCATAACATGAAATATATGGCAGAATGCAGTAAAACCATGGAGCAGGAGACATACAATTCTCCCCCAAGGAGTTCAGTCAAATTAATGCATTATTTTTTTAATGAGCATCATCAGCATGGAAGTATGTCCTCTGGAATGGTGGTCGAAACTTGAAAGGTCATACAAATGTTTAGCATATCTGGCACATAAATATCTTGCAACACTGGCTATAATAGTGCCATGAAAACACCTGTTTAGAACTGCAATTAATCGTGACTATTTTTTTAAATCTAGTTAATTTGGTTTACGCTAATTGCGTGAGTTAACTGCGATTAATTGACAGCCCTGGTCCAAAGCTGAGGTTGGACAATATTTAGTTTCCGTTTCAGGTTCACGGTTAAGGTCCAATAACTCACCATTCTCTAGAAATCTAAATTGGAAATTTTGTGCCATTGGAAAGTGGAAACTCCCTACTTTCCAATGGGAAATCTTCAGATATTAAGGCCTTAAAAGAGAGACATCTTGATGTATATATTTCAGGTAATTTTTAAGAGATCTTTATGGGTCCCTCAAAGACTTTATGATTGGATTCTGGGAAACTAAGCCACCTGGCTTTACTAGTCGAGGGATATAAAAAAAAGTTTCTATATAATAGGTAAAAACTATATAAAATAGATTTTCTGTAAAATACATGGCATGTATCAATACAAAATGCACAATGGCATGATGAGTAATGCACACTGATGAGTATTGCAGCCATCTCAAACTCATGCTGATAAAAGCTTTATGTCACACTACACCACTGAAGATTCCACATACATGTAATATCAGTATATGTACACAAACATACACACACCTTATTTCACCCACCGTTGCGTGACTTCTGGGTGGAACACAAAAACTGTTAAACAGCACCCAGCAATTTAGGCCAGGAAATGAAGAATGCTATATTTAGTTAATTCGGCAGTGGAAATGTCAATAAGCAGAACATTATTAGTTGAACTAGAATGTGCGCAGGCAGCCCAGGTTAATGCCCCCCAATTTTGTGAACAAAAATATTGGGCCCTCAGGAGCCACGCAGGAGCTCAGTTCTGTTTGTCTTCTCAAAGACGGACCTTTCTAGTCTCACAGTGTCCCCTAGTACCATGCTGAGGCATAGCTTCAACACTGAGTCAGAGGCAGGACTCCCTCCAGCATCACCTCCCAAATACTGACCAGAGACAGCCTTGCTTAGCTTGTGACAGCTGATTGGGAAGATCACAAGCTGCAGTGGCACAGGTGCAGGTATGCTTTGTGTTTATCTAAAATTTACTTCATGAGGCATTTCCTGTCCAAACTCTTAACTCATCCACCGCAGGTTTATTTCACTATCATCTCTTCTTTCCACTTTTATAGCAATCTTCTAAGTTTGGTCTTACCTATAAACATGTAAGTCACTGTGGTGGTACTTTCTTTCCTCTAAGTCAGTGGTGGGCACCCTGTAGGAACGTGCTAGCCATGCACGGCCCACCAGGGTAATCCACTGGCAGGCCGCAAGACAGTTTGTTTACATTGACCGTCTGCAGGCACAGCCGCCCGCAGCTCCCTGTGGCCACGGTTCTCCATTCCTGGCCAATGGGAGCTGCGGGAAGCAGCAGCCAGCACATCCCTGCAGGTTGCCCACCACTGCTATAAGTCATTTACAATCAGAATGGAAAACATTAATCTAGGCACTGCTTGCTTGCCCCCTTTCTCCACCATGACTTATAACATTTTACCATAGCAATTTATCTATAACCATCTGACCATTTCCGTCCTTCTCATTCCGAGAAGATGCATCACATGTGGTAGCTGGATACTTGAGTACTAGCTTATTAAGTGGAACTTTGGGCCTGGTCCAAAGCTCATTGGCGTTAATAGGAATCTTTCCATGGACTTCAGTGAGCTTTGGATCAGGACCCTTGTGAACTGAGGAATGTTGAGGGTTTTTTAAAATACATATTACTTCTGTTTTTTTAGTGCTGGCGAGATGTGTCAAACTGATAGTCCTAGAGATTTGATCTTTGTTAAATTATACAACCACACAGCACAGGCAGCACCATTGCTGGCTTTTCCAGTCCTCCTTTGCAACGTGTCTCAATTTGACCTGATGAGACAATCCTTCTAAAAGTTATAGCTCAAACAGAAATTATGGCCTTGATGCAGAAATTACTGGGTGAGGTTCTTTGGCTGTGTTATGCAGCAAGTCAGATTAGATGATCATAATGGTCCCTTCTGACCTTAAAATCTATGAAACTATGAAGGTAATTCAGTTTCCAGATCATTCAGTTCTTGGCCACATGGGTACAAAGTTAGTTCCAGTTGTGATGGTGTGTTTTGTGCCAGGGCCAATTGTCACTAAGAAATGGACTGAAACCATCAATTCATTTCACACAGAAAACTGAGTCACTGGAGAACTAAGCTGGATGCAGATTGGTGACCCATAAGTGAAAACCTCCATAACTCATTCCAAGTCCCCATCCATCTATTTTCCTAAATGACTATTTAATATGCAAGTACTGCACATTATGTTTCTAACTTAGCTCTTGTCTGCTGTCTTCATTATCTCCTCCAGAAATTTGCCAGATGTTGGAGTCAAAGCATGTAACTTTTTATGAAACCATGCTCCCTAGTTTTGATCAGCTCACATTTCTCCAGATGTTTTGTGATCTCATCACTTGTTAATTTTCCTAGGAACTTGCCTGACTCTAGGTCAGACTTACTGGTGTATAATTTCCTGGTTCTTCCTGTATCCCTTTCTTAAAGACTTTGATTAGGTTGGTTGCTATGCAGCTCCTAGTTACCCTTTTCCCCGCACATCTCTCTAAGGACCTATTAATCCATTCTCTAGACCAGTAATCCCTTCAGCATCTCTCTCACATTTCTAAGGTGTAATCTGGAAAAATGTCTATATTTACTGATTTAGATTACACAGGGCTGATTCTGATGCCATTTCTAGGGACTGATACTTTGTAAATTGCAAGTGCACTTATGTGTGTTCCATATTCATAGATACTATACATGTAAACAGAAATTCTGCATATGACTGGCCTACTATAGATTTAGCCAGCCACCTGCGGATTCATGTATTGCATTGGTATATGCAATTAAGAAGATTGTTTGGTCAATTGCACTTGCATTTCTTTATGCACAGAATTTTAAAAATCAGTTCCCTATCCTTCACCAGAAACTTTTCTTCCATCATCTTGAAGTTGTTTGTGAAAAATGTAAAATGCAGCTTTTTAATATTTTCCATAAACATTTTGTGATTTCTATGCTCTATTCCATGTGGTTGTAATAGGAAGTCAGTTGGGCACTTCACATACAAGTTCTTAATTCTGTAGTGTATCAGGCAAGAGGCCGCAAATTATATATTATAAATATCACATTACAGGTCTTCAGGAATTGTGTGACAAATCAGAAGAGTTAGTGATACCAGGAATTTCCTAATATGGAAGTTACTGTCTGCAAGTCGGGATTTATTGATAAGAAGGGGAGACTATAAGTGGGGAAAAAAGTAAAATCAAATGTGTTCCTAATAAATCTAACCAATGCTAGTATCTGAACAAGATAGGGGAACACATACACTTTGCATTATCCCTGAAAGAAGCCTTATTACGCTCCAAATCACTGTTCTATGATATATTTACTTCCCCTTGAAACTCTAAACTGAAAGCAAATCTCTCTGCTATGCAAACATGTGGATCCTTTCAGCTGAGCTGAGAAAGAGATAAAGAGCCTAATTCATTTCATTTCTCAATAGCTGGCACCTTAACTATCATGGATGCAGGAAATATCTACAAAGTGCATATTTATTCCTTTACAACAGCATCTAATACGTTGCCCTTTTGGGTCCCCACTGATCATGTGAATAACCGATCTATTTGATTGGTATCTTGTCCCTTGTTGTTTAGCATTAAGTTGACCGAAGTAACGTGAAAAGTGCAATCTGGAACGGAAACCAACCTTGCTCATATAAATTGGGTGAACGTTTTAATATTGCAAGGGCAAGATACAAAGCTTAAAGAAAAATCATTCAAGCAGCTCTAAGGGCCAGACTGTGGAGCCCTTGCTCACTTAGTGATCACTTCCCTACATGAATAAATCTACCAGTTTAAGTGGGAGTAAAAGTGTTCATCCATGTGAATAAAAGTTGCATAATCCAGCCTTAAGTATCTGGAGCCTGGATATACCCACAATGCTTACAATCACAGTGATACTTCAAGCGCGGAGTTCCCCAAAACCTCCTCTCCACATGTACACACATCTTTGTATCCCTTTGGCCACAATCCACTGTTGGTGACATTAAGGGCAGTTCCCCGGGCTGCAGTGGTTTTCCCCCTTGCTCCTCCGGTCACACAATGGAACAAGAGTCTGCTGTTTGATAATGCAAACGTATTTGTATCCCTTCCTTGGCTCTCTCTATCCCGATTCTTCTACCACCCCCATCACCAGGATATCCGGGAGCCTTTAGCGATGGGAAACATTAAAGGAGTGTGTCAGACCGATAAGAGGCACTCACAATACCTGGGACGTTATGTTTTTCCACTTGGGTAACCAGAGGGTTCCGCAATTATGTCATTTCCCCCTGATTGTTTTGCATAGGAAACAGGAATGCCCAGCTTCAGCGTGGACTTTCCAATCTGGCTGATACTTGGGTGGCTGCCAATCAGCCCTTGACATTGGACTTCTTCCAAATCCGAAGACCAGTTTGCGCCCTCGCTCCCTCCTCTTAGGGCTCGAGCCTGCCAGGTGCAGAGCACGCTGACCCTCAGCCAGTAACGCACTTAACCATTGACCTAACTTTACGCACGCCGGAGGCAGCGGACTGCTCAGGTGCTTACGGCTAAGTGCGCACTAAAATGCAAAGGTGGATCAGAGCCAGAGTGCCCGGCGCGTTGCAGAATTGGGCCCTTATTCATTTTTTTCAGCATTTCAGGGTAATCAAAACAAGTCTCCTGGAAAAGTTTTGCCATGTTTGCAAAAGCACCTAACTCCCTTGGCACCCACTTTTTAAGCGACAACCGCGCTCTGCTCACCCTCTTTCTTCGCTCCCCAAATACCTGCATTGTCTGCTCACATACCGTCCTCGAGTTTGTTTTACATAGGCACCTAGTAGCTACAGGAAGTGCAATGCGATGGCATGAACCCAGCTGATAACTGCACGTACTGCCTCTGAAGGGAGCAGCGAGCCCTTTGTTCAAAAAAAGCAGCGAGCGAAGCAAAATTCTTATTCAAAACTTGCCATCGCTAAAGTTTCAAGACTTACCCCGCGAGACCCCGGGCTCCCTCAGCTTCTGCCGATGTTGTCATCATTACAGCAAACTTTGCGAGGCTTTCTGTTTCAGAATGGCGTTAGAGCTCCTTTGTAAAGCCAACAATCCTTTCCCATCCCTGGGCAAAGCCTCCGCATCTTATGGCTTATTCTCAGGAAGATGGTATGTCAAGCCGGGGTGGGGGAGGTGATTTAATATCGGTTTCTGCCTCAGTAGTACCAGGGGGACAGTGGACTAAGAAGTACTGAAGTGAGAAAAAACTGCTTTTAGCCTCTTCTTTCTACTTCCTGTATTTATACGAACGGGGGATTTCAGGAAGAGGCAGTCCTTGGTGGTCAAGGGGGGGGATGTCTGTGGTTATTTTTTTTTTTTTATAAAGCCATTTTTAGTAGTGAACTTTGGCTCAGAATATGAAAAAGAAGGGCCCGGGCATGTTAATCCCTTCCATGGGGGAAATCAGTTTTGCAGACCTACAGGTATATCAGGGGCAGCAGAGCACTTTGTAAAGGATTTTATAAGGCAATGCAAGGGCAGTAAGTCTCTGTCTGCAAATTCCTAAAGCGGGTGTATTTGTATTGAGTGAGTAACTGGAACCAGATGGAGTCTGGAAACCTTTATATTTACACAGGACCTGAGGGAAAGAGACGTCTAAGACTGGAGAATTTCAGCTTTTCAAGGAGGTCGCCACTGAGTGCAAAGGGTAAGGAAG
The DNA here is from genome assembly GCF_013100865.1 of Trachemys scripta elegans. Lineage (NCBI taxonomy): Eukaryota > Metazoa > Chordata > Testudines > Emydidae > Trachemys > Trachemys scripta. The sequence goes on from NC_048301.1 coordinate 29,966,598, forward strand.
GGATGTTAATATTACAGTGAAGCTACTAACTACTGTCTGTGACATAAAAGCGCTATTCTGAGAGGATATTTGACCTGGAATTACTCATCAAGTGGATTATAACCCAGTTACAGTAGCAGTGCTTGCTTGCAGTATCTGAAGCACTGGAAATGTACTGAGCATAGAAGCGCTGTGTGTTCGCCTTAAGGACTGGCAGGTATGCAGATATTCAGATCTGGATGGTATTTCTGTTAGTCAGTAAATATTCCAGTTCAGGAAAATGTATAATGGAAATAATTGGGTTGAAATGGGAGCTATGCTGGGCAGGGAGCTGAGGGGAGCAGCAGCATAAGAGACAGAGAAGAGCAAAGGTAACTTTTCCTCTCTTACGCTGGTCTTGAGGAGGTAGTCGGTGTAGTGACAGAGAAAAGCAAGCTGGTTGTGCACAGCAGGCCACAGCAGCAAATGGTAATAACTAGCTGTCATTGGTGTCTTGGCATCCGGGCAACTATTTAGGTTTCAGTATAGACTCTTGGCCCAGTTCTGAACCCTTTTGAAGTCCATAAGAGTTTTGACATTAACTGCAATGACAGCAGAATCAGGCCTGGTGGGATTGGTAGAGTAATAGATTTTTAAGGTCAGAGGGGACCATTTGACCATCTCTTTTGACTTCTTTCATAACGCAAACCAAAGAATTTCACCCAATAATTTCTGCATCAAGCCCATAAATTCCGTTTGAGTTATAGCATTTCTTTTAGAAAGATGTCCAGTCTTGATTTAAAGACTTTGACTGATGGAGAATCCACCACCTTTGTCGCTAAATTGTTCTAATGGTTAATTACCCAGCCTGTTAAAAAATTTGTACCTTATTTCTAATCTGAATTTGTCTAGCTTCAGTTTCTGGCCACTGGAGAGCATTATGCCTTTTTCTGCTAGATTACAGAGCTGTTTGCTATCAGAAAACTCCTCCCCATGTAAGTAATTGTAAACCATGATCAAGTCACCTCCTATAATTCTCTTGGATAAAACTAAACAAATTGAGCTCCTATAGTCTGACATTGGAAAGCATGTTTTCCAGATCTTGAATCAGTCTTGTAGCTTTTCTGGGCCCTTTCCTTGATTGTGAAGGTTGGAGCAAAGCAGTGCAAGTTATGTTCACAGGGGTTCGAGTGAAACGTTGCCCCAGTTTTGTTTCACCAAGCTGGCACCATTCGAGTTTCACTTTGGGTTCTGGATTTGAACAAACTCATAAATGCATCACAAAAACCCCCGCCCAAACCGCTGGATTCCACCTGCCATTCCAACTGGCCAAACTCTGGAATGACCTTGGGCTCTTTCAGAATTCAGCCTCACTTTTCAGCAGCTGGGAGCTGAGTTTCAGATTCCATTCAATGAACAGGCTCCCAGAGCCCCTTGTTAAACTCTTACACCAATGTGAAGGGGGCTCAGATGTTTCCTTGCCTTTCACATAGTTCATAATCTTGTCTCACATGCCATACATAAAGGCTTGGAGAGACTTTTGAAGAACAAATATTTTTGCCCAGGGAAGGCAACAGAATTCACCATGTGTCAGGAACATCCTAACATGTTGCTTAAGGGAGCGCAAACCCCAAGACTAGAACGCCTTAAACATGTTTTTTAAAAATCGAAAAAAAATATTTTGGCATTGTTTCTGTTTTACAGGGTTTGAAATGGAGCCATTGTTTGTTTTTCACAAACTTTCTGGTGACATTTTTAATAAAAAAATATATACATGATTGTTAAGTAAGTGAAAATTTTGATATCCATTTTGAAAATGATTTCAATAAAAAGATCACAAAAAATAACAAAAAGGGTCTTTTTTTTCCAAAATATTTCATTTTTGAAAAAAAGGCAAATTTTTAATAACAATTTTTTTCAAAAATACCTTTTTACCAGCTATACCCAACAATATGCTAGGGGTGCAATCTGGCTCTGCGCTATGGCATCGAGCCCTGGAAGTGAAAAGGTTATACTAAAGCTAGACGACAAAGCAATATCCAGATATTACAAACCCTGGTTCTCTTGTGAAAAAGAGATGGATCCAAGCCACTCAGCATTTAGATCCAGATCTGAATTTCCCCAAAGCTTGGGGGTGTGCAGATTTAGTGTTTTAGTCAAGCCCACATCTTGCCTAAAAACGGACGCAAGTTCAAGGTGGTGGATGGATTCTTGTTTTCCCGCAAAGTAGTCCACACATCCTCATTTAAACACGTTTTGCCATACATATGAGGTTTTTTTAATGCAGCTGAGTTAGGTTTTAAATGGCTTTTTGGGGATAGCACTTAAGCACAATAAGCGCATTTACTGCGTTAGATGCTTTCAATGTATGTGCAGATTACATGACAATTATATTTTCCACACATGTACACACTGTCGCATTATCAATATCATGTGTGATAAAAAAGGATGAAGAAACCGTCAAGCCTATTGTGTCTCTTTACAGCATGGGCCCTTCATAGCACATAATAGGCCGTCATTCAAACTGCTGGCAGATTAGAAGAATGGGACTTTCCTGCATTCAGGTATTGATTTCTTTTAAACAATGGCACGTTTGAAAACCAACCTGTTAATTTCCCCTGTTAAAGACACGTCACAAAAAGAGACAAAAGCAAAGAAATTCAAAGCTCTCCTTCCTTTCCCTTTCACCTTGCCTCCTTTGCCCTGCTCACCAGGCCATGCAGCACGTGCTGTGTGCCTCGGAGCTGCTCCCCTGGCAGAGAACTGGCTTGTTGCAGTCTCCGTGAGAGAAGATTACTGCTGAACTCCTGCCATTCTGAGCACATTCACAATTTAAAGTTTTTCTTTTGTTCCTTCAACACTGTAATTTGTCAGACTAATGCTGCCTTAATCAGATATGCTCTTGGTTAATGCAAAATGGCTGCAGGTTTATTGAGCGCTGGGGGTTGGGGCTGTAAACGTTGGGTTTTAGGGACTGTCAATCATTTAAAAAAAAGGGGGGCCCAGAAACTGCAGAGTTCTGGAAGGTCTGGGGGCCAGAGGGAGACCAACCACTGCACCCTAAGGGGAAGTAACAAACTGTTCCCTCTTGTTCTGAGGCAGAGCACCCAGCATAAGGCATATCAGGATAGTCTCTCCTTTCCAACAGACAGCCCACCCAACTCCTATATTATTGAAAACAGTACACCAAAGAGCACAGCTTTCCCTTGTAGAACATGGTCAGCATGATTGCTACCATTCTCTTAACAGGGCTAATGAATGCATGTCATTCCCTCCACCATGTTCTCTCTCTCCCTGGTTATCTATGTTCCTCCCATCTTCTCTTCCATTGGTCTTCAGTGATCTTATCACTTGCGTTTGAGATAGCCACTATAACAAAGGTGAGTAAAGTCAAACAGAAGGCAGGTCCTTCCTTCCTGGGTCATCTCTTTTTTGCAAGAACTCTTTCCAGGTTCCTGCAGTGTGTGGCCTTCTCCATCACCCATTTAGTTTCTTGCACTAGAGTATTCAGTTCTTCACCCGGAAAATACATCCTGGAGACCAAAGAAAATGGGAATATTCTGGGATGCATTTCCAAAAAGCCCACGTGTAGAGGCTCCCTCACAAACTACTGGTATGGTAGCTGGTGCTGTGATTCCAGTTTCTGTCTCCTCCATCTGCTTTTGCTTCTGCTATCTCCATGTGTCATTTGTTTCAACTTCCTCTGCTGCTGTTATTGCCTGATAATCTAGGCAGAGCCCAGCAACACGGTTAGGATTGGAGATGTCTTATTTCCTCTGCTGATTTGCAGGTCACACTTACAAGCAGGAGCGTTCTTTGATCACAGATAAAGCTAGTGCTGAAAAAAATAGATGGAATAAAGGCATTCAGCGGTCCAATGTTGATGTCAGAAAGGCACCTTTCATGGCATGTAAAGGACACCCAGCAAAACCCAAGTGAAACCACCCAACTAGAGACACTGGTGTAATTAAATTGTAAATAAATTACCTAGCAAGGCTTTAGATAAAGCTTAGAACAAACTCTTAACTTCTCATTTCTTTTTTGGAATGTGATGGTTTCTCTTACTTACAGGCTAGATTGCAACATGGACTCTGCACTCAGCTTAGACCCTGATATGGGCTACCCAGGTTTTGGGTTAGGGTGCATAGGAGTAAGTGGGGCCAGGGCCACCGAGAGTGGGTTCGGGCCCGGTGAAAATTATTTTTCAGGCCCCCCAGCAAGGGCGGACTGGCTAAACAGGGCAGATGAGGTGGGGGGGGGAAGCCAGGGAAGCCGGGCCTGGAATTTTTTCAGGCCCCCCAGCAAAGGCGGACTAGCTAAACAGGGCCGATGGGGGGGGGGGGGGGACCCCGGGGAGCCGGGCCCCCGGGCCCCCTTCTAGCCCGCCAGGCCCTGGTAATTTGTACTGGCCCCCCCCCCCCCTCTCGTC